>NC_016523.1:0-136141 GCF_000236905.1 Tetrapisispora phaffii CBS 4417
TTCCAATCTGCTCTCAATTTCTATATACCACTCAGAACTTAAAAGTTCGTTTTCTTTACCAGTAACCGCCAGTTCTTTGAACTTTTTCCAAACCAAATAATTTTTAGTACTCACAACATTAAGTCTTCCTACATTGTCTTGCAATTTTATGAAATGATAAGTGGCTCTTATAAACAATGTTAATCTTTTATTGTCTATATTGACCAATCGTTGAGAGCTTTGCTCCAATAGTGCAATATGCTTAGTCGTGTCATAATTGAAAGCTAACAATGTTGTAAATAGCTTTGCATATGACTCGCCCAGCAAATCATCTTTTATCATTCGATATAAACTATCGTTTTCACAATCTATGTTAGGTTTCAAATTTGGCGAGAAAAGAACGATGTTGTGTTCGGAATTCCATATATAAAGTACTAGTATTTTTAAAGGTTCATTCCAATTCGTCAATCCCGAAGTCGACATTGTGTTATTATACAAAAATAATAATATTTTACAATTGAAGATTTTTGCTTCTTTTTTAATCTTTTTTCTAGTTATTTGTTTTTCTTTGTCACTAATTATAAGGTTTTGATTATTCCCTCTGATCTCGTTAATAATTTGAACTTGATAATCAATTAAACCGTCATAGGTTTCTGCAATTTGACATTTGACATTTCTATCATCACAATTGTTTGCATCAGCAATACCGCTGATTTCCCTGTTAATAGTATCAGTACCAATATTGTCATTCATTCTTTCAGTCTCGTTACTATTTCTTACTGCATCTTCAATCTCAAAAGCAGTGACGTTTTGTTTATTTCTACGTGATTCTATATGCTGTCCTCACTGACCTTATCGCTTCCACTGTTAGAGCTCCTCACAGTAGCACTAATATATCCACTATCACTCTTATGTTACTCAATATATTTGAGTTTTGAGAATTGTCCAATAAATCAATGTAATTATGAAAGAGTACATATTTATCCTTAACTTAATGATTAAAAACCTTGTCGTTTTGAATATTTTTTTGTGACACTTGGAAGCTTCTAAGGTACCCAGGGCGCTGTCGCGCGGCCCGCTGGGCGTGAAGTAAATTAATAAAGCACAACGGATAAATCGCTAGTGTTAACATTTAAGACACTTATGTTAACACAGGTCACTGATGGTCACACAAAAGCATATTGTAAGGTCATAAGTTTTTGTAAGTAACAAAATGGAAACGTTGTAATCGAACAATCCAAAATATGTTAGAAGGGAGAAAAAAAGTTTCAAAGAGGTTTCTCTCAACTGTGGTTCAAAAAGGATTATGAATTAAATTATCAAATACTATGCAAATAGAAAGCTATTGTTTACTTTATTACGTCAAATTAATATGTTTATATATCTTATACCAAAACATGTTGTTGGTAACTATACTGAACACTAGTATCATAAAATTGTATGCTCCCTAATGTGTAAACAAGCCAATATTTCATAATATCAATAAGTTTGCGATACACCGATGCTATTGTTGCATTAGTAAGGATAGATAGTTATCGTATTTTCCATTCGAGATACCTGTGACGAGCTTAAAGTTATATTTATATACACAATATTTGAAAAATGTTAAGAACTAAAATCCCAAAAAACTCAGTGCAATTAACATTAATATCGCTAGGACATTAAATTTTTTAATATTATTTGTGACCTAAAATTGTTAGCTACCAACTCAATTGAGGTTACTTTGTCGCTGCGTAATAATTGTTAACAAATTACTGATTAGTACATCACCTTTACGGCGTTTAGTATATGACTGCTTATGTATTAAATTTGCCTTTTATTCAACAATCTTGTTTTTTTCAGTTTTCCTAATAGCAATACATCTGAAAATTGAGTCTGTCACAGGTTACTACAAAACAATAAGAACGTCATTTATGATTGTCAAAACTTTTTATCCAAAGTATGCACCTTTATATCTAACGGTACTATCTTTTAGAAATGTATTTGCTACACTATTCTGGAAATTTCCTCCTTCATTGAAAAGTCATCATTAATATCAAATTTGAAGATAAAGTTGTAATTGAATACTTTATTAGTTCCGGTTTGAGTCACATCAAATTAGACCTGTTTCTAAATTAAGAATTACTTTTTATTAGGTCTATAACCAGATCTTAAAAATTTGTTAAAGTTGGGGCCAGATTATTGTTTACAGATATTACACGGTTTTAATACCTGATTTACCGGCTCAATTAGTCCTCCATTTGAAGCTGAAGTACTCTCCACCGAACTACTTTTATATAAATTGGATTTTTGGCATGAAACACTCAAAATAGCAATTTTGATTTAAATATTTTATACGTAGCTGCCAAAACAATATAATATGTGATAACCACTAGCAGTTACTAATAACTAGTAAATACCAAAGTGAACTATAACGAGTGCTTAACTTCCATAGAACATAAGTTTTTCTATTAATGGCTTTTTTCAATAACCATACCAGTCAAGTATGTACTAAAAGACTGCAACACTTGATTACTTCAGTACACTGACAAGTTGCTTGACGCTTAGCTTCCTAGTCTAACTACGAATATAACGAAGAGTACTTCTTAATGAAACTGTGTAGTGAAGTGTGCGTTTTAACTACTCACGACTAAGAAGAAACTACTTCGCACTGCTTACTTCCAGACAATATTCCTAAATAGTAAATAACATATGCATGATATTCGAGTACCTATACAGGAGGAAGGACGAGAAGGACTTATGGACTTGGTTATATGGTCACCAATGACCGAGAAAGTCTTAAGAAGTAGACATCTAATTATACACTTAGTGAAGTATATTAATGAATATGTATTTCTGACAGCTTCTAAGCTGCTCACACTTTGAAATTTGAAAATTTTTTCAAAGTCCTCTTCATACCACAATGGAAGAAAATACATCAACAAAAAGTGCACTTATGCTGCAACTAGCGACTGGTTGTAAATTGTAAATTGCTACTGTTAAAGAATATTATTCATTACTGTCTTCATTCGAAATCCTATACAGGAAATAGTTCTTCGGTCACCAGATCATTGACTTAATATGGCACGCTGATCTTTGATCTGTTTAACTTTGGAATAGTACTTTCCTCTACCAGTCAGTTAACAAAGCCAAATATTCAATTACAATGAAGAATACTTATGTTGTCACCATCGGTTATGGTGCTAAATTTAATTAGACAACACTATACCACCATGTACAAATATATCTTGTTATTTTTCAGGTTGATCAATATGCCTAAATATTCTCGAAAGTGATATCGAATGTCAGATAAAATGTGCTTACTAACAGACAGAACTAACTTTGAATAAGTCCAATATTCTATGAGAATCATAAGGTGTACTGTACTGTTTATTTGTTTTTAAATTTGTTACTAAAAGCAGCTTCAGCCAACGAATCCAACTCCAAGATAAAAAATTATGCAGAGGCTGAGGGGAACTCAAAAAATGTTATATTCTCAGGACTGTCGTGATCTGCTATTCTTAGTGATTTAGCATAGAAAATCATTAGTATAGTAACTAAATTGTTACAGTACTGCCGTCTATAATATAGATGAAAACAAAGATTCTAACGTTCATTGTGTCAATGCTATAAAGCAACTTTGGCATGTCTGTTCAATAGGAGTATTTGTTATGTCAGTACTTTTTTAATGGTGCTTCAAAAGGGATCTAGAAACCTTGTATAGCTGGAGCTGTACTGTCGTCAAAATAATGGGGATAATGATTCTATTATTGATAATCAACTTCTTTTACAGGCGGAAAAGAACAGTGAAGAATGCCAATATGTTATAATTTATCCAGAAAAATTTGTTGGGATAGTAATTGGGCGTACTGGGAAGACATACCACTATTAGTGTTGTTGTAATAGTAGCTTGTACAAGTAGTCGAGTTGTAATTGTTTATTCTATTTTTCTTTTATAAATTATATATCTGACATGATTGATATACATGACTATTTATCTTTATGTCTGGGAATGAATAAATATAACTTTCTTAACACATTCTTACAAAGTTATATGACACCCAGATCCTTTCTCCTATAACTTAAGTAGTAAGGTTAAACTTCTATGCAGTTACAAGGCCGAAATCTGAATTCAAGCATTACTCGTATTTCAACAATGTAAAATAAATCAGCTGTCTTAATTAACTTGTGTAATAAGTATATTTTATATATTATTTATTTATATGGATCCCCGCAGAGAATTATAATAAATTACTGACTCTCAACAATGCATAATCAAATAAAATATAATATTCAGCAGTAATTGATACCTTTAAAATGGTATGACAGGCAAGAGTTTTCTTCATTTGAATCACGAACTGTTTCAGAAAACCCCAAACTAACTTTTTGCAACGAAAGTGAATAAAAAAATGATGATCATCCAAGTCAAAAATGTCACAGGAAGACTTCCTATTATATTAAAATACCACAATACAGTTGATAAATTGTATCGAGATTTCTGAATGCTAAGACAATTTGGTATTTTTTTATTATGTGGATTTCGCTATTCCAGACAGCTCCCACTGATCAAGTGGCACCTAAATTCATAAATGCCACCTTAAGTGAATATAATACAACCTGTTGACAATCCTAGATTAACTCACGGCGTTCTTACATATAGATTGCCATCTCATGCATTAGCTAGTTTGTCAATGGCTAACCATACTCTTTTCGGAACAGAAGAGCCTGACTATAAGGAGCTTAATGAATCTGGCATCAGAGAACTAGTGGATGTACTCAACACACCTCATCACGATGACAATGGTTTAATTAAAAGAGATGTATCAAATTATACTATTGAAAATATTTCTGAGCTCGTTTGGAAAGAGCTACCAAATAATCCTGAATCACAACTAGTCACTAGGGAAGCCTTAGTGATGGCCATCGGCATAATTTTACCAACACATTAAAGCGTATTGGACAAACAATATGATCAAAATTAAAGGAGAAGTTCAAGCTATATAACTGTGGTTTATCTGCAGTATTAGTTATGATGCAATTACTTGGTTTTGGTATAGAATAACAGGAATGTCGTTTCTAGCAAGACAACTTAGAAGAAAAGAGTTGTGCAACTGGAGAGGAGTTTTTTGAAATACCAGGCATCAGATAATAAAAAGTATAATTACTGGATAGGATATAAGTTATGGACGACGACAAAGCCGGACTGCAAGGAGGTGGATAAACCCAGTCTTGTTATGGCCGTCCTTAAAGAAACATACCAAGAAGTTGAGAAAGAAGATGCGACAAGTTTCTTTAGATCTATGCTTTACAACGGAAAATGGAAAGTGGATATTAGAATACAGCGACTATTAGGCAAACATTTTTATGAGAATGGCTGATACATACATTGTGAAAGTTATGAGGTCGTTCCAAACCATACTGATAACTGCGTCTGACTGTTAAGTTCAAGGTAAGAGTTCTTAGAGACCAGATAGTCTTTATCTTTGAGAAGGTGTAATATACGCATTGAAGGAGAATTACAGCAGATCAAGAAATGTTTTAAAAATACTAATTGACAATTATATAAAAAGTTAGTTCGATCCTTTGACTTTTAGTGAGTTTATATCAATGGAAATGAAAAACCATTTTTCCTAAGGGCAGATGACTTTGTGCTGGTGCCTGAGCAACAAAAAAATCATTATCATAATGAATTTCATGCGTCTGACTTAAATTTTAAGACTAATAGTAGTTGTACTTTTAATTATGTCTAAAATATTTTTTTCACAAAAGTCCAAGATAATTATGCAAAATACGAGCTGCTAATGGGAATAGCTGGGTCATTTATATTTAGCATATACTTAGGATCTGGCATCGAAATACTTCTGTTAAATTGATTAAGAGAGTTATATGTGTTGTTTATGAGCCTGGGGTTTTTACATGAATCTGATATTATTTAATCGGTCAAGAACTTTCCATACTGTTGCGATCGTTGAAAACATCAAAGCTGTTAGGTTAGAAGTCGTAGGTTCTGCATGGAAAAATGAACATGTTGAACAGAGGAAACGTCAAAAACACATAATATTACCATACCCTATTATTAATATTAAGAGCTTGTGGAGAAGTTTTAATTAAATATTATTGGATATCATACCCAATTTGAAAAGTTATTCTGAACTGTTTAACAAAAAGAATACCAAAATCTTAAATTTTGTCGACATCAAAAATAGAATTTATACGGTTATGGTAACCTTCTCAATGATTTTAATGAGATTGCATATATAGTTGAATTTCCAAAAATGAAAATTGAAGAGGCATTGGAGAATTGTG
Organism: Tetrapisispora phaffii CBS 4417; assembly: GCF_000236905.1. Lineage (NCBI taxonomy): Eukaryota > Fungi > Ascomycota > Saccharomycetes > Saccharomycetales > Saccharomycetaceae > Tetrapisispora > Tetrapisispora phaffii. Next base: position 6,265 of record NC_016523.1, read on the forward strand.
AATAACTGAGGTATAACTCCAGACTTTAAATTCGCACAGAACTAACTTTTTATTCAATTTTTTTGTGCTCGCAGTTGAGTTCATATCCATTTTTATGACCAACATATATGAAGATAAGCATAAAAATGTTGATGACAAACAGGTTGCAACTGATAGCAACTTAAGAAATATTTGTGAAATGGTAATTATTTAGGAATGGACGTTACTTACTTATTATTAATTTATTTCATTAAATGAATTAGCTTATTAATTATTTGAAGTATTTATATTATATGAAATTTATCAATTTTTTGAGTCCTGAAATGCATTATCTCAAAATAAAGCATCATATAACAGAGGAGTTGTTCCAACACTCTGAGAAATACTTAGATATTTATCGTTTCATAAATGCTCTATTTTTGGATTGGGTTACGATTTATTATCTTTCACTAGTCCAATGACCATGTTTGTCGAAATATCTATTTCTTAAATAGAGGTACCTTTAAGATGAAAAAGTCCAACGCTCTCATAATATTCAGATGCAGATAATCTTATACAGTTAGACTGTGGAACATCATCTATCCAAGCTTTTAAATAGATATGCTAAATCTTCATAAAAATGCTAGTATGAAATCTTTAATGAGTGTCCAAGTATCCCCTAGTAGCTAACTGTAAGTCTTGAAACTCTTCTTGCTTTCTCCTCGCTGCGTTTGAGAAATACCATCGGATCGCACGCAAAATAAGGCTCGGCATAAATGTATTTTACAGATTCAATTCGATTTAAGTTATTCATTATATCGAAGGCTCTCTTATAGACCGATCTTTTTGGATCTTTTGTTTTCTGTAGCAATAGTTTATCAAATGCTTAAATTGTACTTATTTATTAATCATTAAGATTTAATTTCTCGGCTCTATATTTGGCATCCTTTTTACCTTTCTTTAAAAGTAACTTATTTTTGTACTTGGATAATGCTATTACATAAGTATCGATGCTCGTATCAGCATCATTATTATCGATTACTAACATAACGTGGAGTATCTGAAGAGGAAGGGAATTCTATATCTCTCAATCAGTCCATAGTGTTTCACAAATAATACATCGAAGTCATAGTATAGCGCACATTCCTAACAATTGTATTAAATTTATAATATATCAACTAAACTCTCCTCTTTTTTGCTTATGTTATGTATTGTTTATGAAATATTGGTGACATTTTCTTTGCTTTGGAATGATGTCTCTTGTAGTTTCGACTGTGAGACATCCAAGTCTAAGTTAAATCTTGTTCTATATACTGATAGTAAGGTTGTGATGTATGTATTTGTACTTTGCATTTATCACATTGAGATTCCAGATACCAGTTTGTATGAAATGAAGCTAACGCCATCGTTGATCTTGATTGTGGTTGACATTTTATTAGTTACAGATTGAGGATATATTACAAAAGATATAGCTCAGTGATAAGTTGATTCTCAATAATAAATTCTCTCACTTCAAACAAAACTGTGTTTCAACCTTAATATAAACATTTTTATTATTTAATACCAAAAAAAATTCCATTATTTATGAGTATATGCACCGATTGCACCTTCTTATGATCAAAAATTAAGCTGATATATTATTTTGGTCACAGAAACAAAATTTGAACTCAAAAAGTGACAATAACAGATTATGCAGAATATGGTTGTGTGCTTTACTTTTATGTTGTTTCATTTCTGGTTAATTTCTATCAATCCATCTTTGAGGTTACCATTATGATGACAATAAGTTTGACCTGTGATTCTAAACTTTACCATAAATTGACATATAATTGAAAGTCGTCATTATGCATGCCACTGCAGTGCTTAAGTTAGTATTTGATAATAGCTAAATGGATAGCATTAGTTTGTGTAGATTCCATTGCATTGCTTATCAATTTAGATTTAAATTGCATCTCAATTGGGTTTTCAATTAATTTTTTAGGTTAACTTCATGATCTTTATATTACTCTGAATTGATTTAGAATATTTCTTCTATCAAGACTTATATTAAAATATAAATGAGAATACATATTTTTAGTTAAATTACACCTTCTTTAAGTATTGATTTTTTTCACTTGTTCGCTTACTAATTGACTTTTCGAAGAAAACATGACATTTTAATATAAAGGGTTACTTGATATACGAAACAGACTATTTAATAGATCATAATAATTTATTAAGGTCAACATAATCATTCTCTGTGTGAATAAGATCTCATATCGACATAATATTGAAGAGTAAATAAGATAAAAATGTACTCAGCTAAACAATTCGTTATAAAGACATTACCTACTCCAGGTTTACCTTTTAATTTTGATTCGACTGATTCAAAAGCTACTTTTGAACTTAAAACTTTGGAATTGAAGGAATCTGACCTTAAAGAAGGAGAAGTGTTAATCGAATCCCTTTTATTGTCCAATGACCCTGCTCAAAAGTTCTGGATTTCTTCTGTAGACAAGAACTATGCGGCTGGTGTTCAAGTTGGTGAAATCATTCCGGCAAGAGGCATCGCTAAAATATTAGCCTCTAAGAACGGTGAGTTCAAAGCGGGTGATTATGTTACTGGTACCATTGGTTGGACTACTTATGCAATCATCCACGATACGAAGAAAGCATTTCTTCGCAAAGTATCCAAAGAGCAAGTTGGTGATTTATCATGGCATCTGTCTGCTTTAGGGGGTACTTCCTTGACAGCTTATTTTATTTTCTACCATTATGCTCAATTTGAGGAGAATGAGAAATTCAATGGCAAGACTATTTTAATTTCTGGGGCAGCCGGTGCAGTAGGTATTGTTTGTATTCAAATTGCATTACATGTTTTCAAAGCCAAGAAAGTTATTGCCACAGCAGGTGGTCCTGAAAAAATCAGGTATGTTGAAGAATTCGATCCATCTAGAGTAGTTGGGGTAGATTACAAGGACTCTAATTTCAAAGAAAACTTGATTAAGGCTGCAGGTGGGCCAAACACAGTGGATCTATTCATCGATAACGTTGGCGGAGATGTCTTGGAGATAGGTACCGAACTACTGAAGCCTCATTCTACTTTGATCGTATGTGGCTCTATCAGTGGTTACAACGATCCTAGCAAGTTAATTTACAAGAGTTTTGTCTCTGTGTTAACCAAAAGATTAACCATCAAGGGAGTGTTGTTAGGCGACAATATCGCTGACTTTGGAAAAGGGTTAACTAAATTGAGTCAAATGATTGAAGCAGGACAACTAGACATCTCAAAAGCTGAAACGTTAGTCGATTGCACTGGCGAAAAGTTCGCAGATGTTCCAAATGTGTGGAATGGGCTATTCAGTGGTACCAACAAAGGTAAACTGATCAGCAAAGTGAACGAGTACTAACTGCACGACCACAGATAGGAAATTCCTAGCTCGTCAATTAAACAACAATAACTACGTACCTATATATTGATGTAACTTTTTAACAAAATACAGCAAAATAGTACAGATCAAAAAACGGCGGTGTCTTATAAACGGTTTTGTCAAGCAGAGTAGCAGAGTGAGGTGGAACAATAAAAGTATCGAAGCAACCTCCTCTGAATAGCTCTACATCCTCTCTAGATATACTCTAAATATACTCTTACAAGAACAAGCGAAGCTTGTTCTTGTAAGAGGGAAGGAACGCAAGAGACATCAGACCGGTGGTGCAGTGTGGGCATCGATGCACCATATCGCACTTGTACACACCAGACAGTTCTGACTCCCAACCGTTCTTCCAACCCAGTCAGCCAGTGAGATATCAACGCAAGGCCTTGGTGCTTAGGACCACCAGAGGGGTCCGGGGTCTCACAACCGACGATTCTGAACCACTAAAAGAAACACAGCAGAAGAGGAACGAGAAAACTCGTTAAAGCATGAATTTCAGAACAAAGAACCACAACAACTATCACTAAAACGATGAATTTTGAGTAATTTTAATGACAAGACAAAGAGAAGAAGTATTATCGATAAGGTGGCTATCATCATTGTGAATAGTTAAATGTACTTTTAAGGATAGTTTTAGTATTGAATTAAGGTTTTCCTTTAATAGGTGTATTCGAATTTTTTAAAACCCAATTTTTTGAGTAATCAATCAAATCAGCACTGCATTACCTAGGTGTATTGTGATTGTGTTCCCTTTTCGTTATATCTTTCCCCTTCATATAGATTAAGATATACACTATATATATATTTATTCTTTTGGAGAATAGTTTCAACGAAGTTACTGTATCATAAATTCAAATGTCTTCATACAGTCATGGCAATGATGATGTTGATGGTGGGAAGTTTTTCACTGTGAGTAAACTACAGTTGTTGAATCATGAGAAATTTCTTTTGAAAGAGTTGGTTTTGACTAGTAGGTCTCCAGATACTATTCAGTTTCCATTATCTGAATTTCCACGTGTTAACGTCAATGTTCCAGATTATGTAGGAGGCGAATTGAAGACCCTTAATGAGTCTTCGATAGCCTATAAGATGACCAAAACAGATGAATTGGGTGAGAGAAAAATACAATCCAATGGCCATTTGCTATCGTGCAGAAAATATTTGTTCGATGTGTTTAGCTTAAAAAAATATACAGATGGCACTCTTTTCGTGTTGGTTCAAGATTTGATGGATGCGTTATTGGTGGATGGGGATCAAGACGAGTTCCTATCCAAGTATCATCAGTTTTACCCAATCGTTCCAGATGCATCACAATTAAAATTTATTGAAAAATCAGTTCCAAACTTGTTGAAGAAGAATGAAAAACTAAATTGGTCTCCTAAATTCGTCACTGCTAAATCTGCGTTCGTTCAGTTCGGTGCAGCGGTTATATGTGAAGGTACACGTTTGACAGACGATTATTGGGAAACCGTTGCAAGAGATTCTTCATTGACATCGCATCATAGAGTTTTTAAAATATCTTCCAAACTTCAAAAGTTGTTCTTTAAATTACAACCTTCATTTCTTGTTGAGCAAGAAAATCAAAAGAAAGAACAAGAACATATGAAAAATACACAAGCAAACAGTCAATATAATCTTGACAATTTGGAATTGCCATCTTTGCTCATAATGGAACAGCCATCTTCAGAGATTAAAAATAAGTACTTGAAAGATTTCAGTGTTGGGAATTCCACCACAGTGTCGGTACCGGGACAAAATATCAGCGGATCTTTGGAACTAAGTACACAATATAAAATACCAAAATATCATAACAGATTTTCTTTTGTTCAAGCAATTCAAAACAATGCCATGGATATACCCATCGACCAAGAGCTAAACTTGGAAGGAAGCGCGACTGAATCAGAGACAAATACGAATAGTCAATCCAGACCTATGACACCTTCTCAAGGAAATCAGGATGCAGCCCATAGCAAACCTGTGAGTCGTATGTTGAGTAGCCTATTAAACTCCACGTCGTCATCAGGAAACAAATCTCGTAAGAAAACTTCGGAATCGACGCCCTATTTCAAGGATTCAAGACTTATAGAACCAGATCTAATTATCAATGGCTGGAAATTTGAGTCCTTACCTTTAATCAATGAAAATAATACAGATAAATCACTACAGCCATATTCATTCAGGGGCTTGCCTTACTTTCATAAAGATAAACTTATTGGTAGATTAAAGAATTTGACACCAAATAATATAAGGGAATTGGAACACATGCACGATTCGATTGCTGCTAATACCGGTATTCAAACAGCTAGAAGAGTAAGGAAATCAAGATGGTTTAAATATTGGCAATACAAGGCTGGAGTACCCATAGGTTTATACGAAAATCAACAGGATTACTTCAAAAACGTCTATTTAAATGAAATATTAAAACAGGTAACGGTAGAAACGCATTACGACGAACATTCTCATTCAGATAAAACAGTTACCACCATTAGAATTCCAAATGCTAATTTTTTAACAAACAATAATATACAAGGAGTTGAACCTCCATACTCTTCTTTCTTTGAAAAAGCAGAGTATAGAAAATAATTACAGGGATTATAGATAAGATAAAATATAATATAATAATATAATAATCAAATTAAAATATTTCATACGGATGAGTTTCTAATTTATATGAGTATCTTGAAGTTCTTTACAATAATTTTGTCTTTACAATTTCTTGTCTGATTCTGAAAGTATGATATGCCATCACTAGCATAATTGCAATCAAAGGTAATAACCAAATGAATAATTTTCTTAAAATTTCATCTAGTTGAGGACCATTGTGGACTTGATGTTTTGATGTTTCTCTAAGTTTTTCTTGTTCATTGATCACTTTCTCTAATTTTTCATTCATTGCTAGGAAGTCTTTAAAGCTATCATTATTTTCCAAATCATTTTTATTTTGACCATTTGAAGGTTGGTTAGCCACTACTCTTGAAAGTTGGTCAACATTCTCTGCCAATTCCTTTTGGATTTTAACTATAGAAAGCAGTTTCTCTTCTAAGTTGGCAATATCATTGGCTAAGATTTTACCTTCAACTTTATCTAATTTTTTGTATAGTTCATAATTTGAAATTTGATTAGATTCCAATTCCAGTTTTGAAGATTCGATCAATTTTTCCTTACCTGAATCCTTATCGATTATCTTTGTTAAGTATTTTGGTTGTGGCATTGATTTTTTATTCGGTATCATTGAATCAGAAATTACACCGTTATATAACTTCATATTCAATATTTCAAAGGACTCTACATTATCAGCATTGTTAGCAGTAACACCGATCGAGTACGAACCCTTTGGGATTTTGATTTTTCTAGTTTGGAAACACACCTTATTATCTAATTGCAATTTCAACAGATTATTATCATCTGCATTGTAAGTTAAACGTAAAGATGTCGGAACTGATGAATCTTGATAAGACAATAAACATGAAGCAAAACTGCTATCATACAAATTTTTTTCAGCAAAATTGATGGAACCATCATTCAACAATGCATTCAGAGCACTTCCGACTGGACTTGAATTATCCACTAATAACTGTAAACCTTCAAATGTGGAGGGTCCATTGAATAGATTCTTATTTTTTTCTTTACTTGAGTCGGTGAACCAAAATGATAAACCACCTTTCGATTTACCAAAGAAACTGACACTTCTAAAAGTCCATTCAATAGTAAACGAATGGTCCAAATTGTATACATTCTTTAACCATAATGAACCTTTTGTCTTTTTTTCTGGAGTTAAAACAATCCTACCTTCCGCCAACTTAACAGAATCCTCAGCAGACCAATGCGAAGGAATAGAATCAGCCTTCAGCAAATCAGGCAAAGAATACTCTGGCGATAGCTTCAAAGCATCAGTATTACCAACCGGATGACAAAGAACCCGACTAATATTAATGAATAAAAACAGCTGTGATAAAATTCTTAAAATCATGACGCAAACATATACGTTGTTTCTTTGAACTTCAACCTAAATGAAGCTACTAAGGAAAAACTCAAAAACACAATCCTAATCACTATTCCTCAAGCCTCACTAGGTGAAACCCCACGCTGTTAAATATCAACAACGTCAACCTTTAAAATGAAATGTGTTCTATTTAAAGGTATTCAGCTATCTTTATGATTCAATGATTCGATGTTACTAACTCTTAAAAGTAACAATTTATTGCACCGCGTCGGGGTAAGTAAAACCTTCGCAATAAAGCAAATAACTTTCTTATTTAAACAGTAAAGGGTATATATATAGAATAACCTTTTGATGTCTTTCGAAAGGATTATCTTCCTTTATAAATCAGTTTATTAAGTTAGAGTTATACGGTTTCTTTCGAGGTAAAAAGAAATAAATCTTAGGAGTGGATTTGATTTCTTTGAAACTTAAAGCAGTACTGAATCAGGCCAATTTTAGTCGCAGTAAGGTTTGTGTATTCGTTTGGTGGTTTGGGTGACAATCAGTGGTTAAATAGTGGACTGTCAGCAGTAAAGCTTTGGATCGTGTTTTTTTCATTTTTGGTTTCAGCTATAGAGAGGTATAGTTTTTTGTTGGTTTCTTGGCGGGTTTGTTAGAGCAAAAAAAGAATTTTTGTTTGCATTGAAATTTTGGTGTAATTTGCTATAAATGGTAACAATTTTTAGAGAGTTTTTTGATCATTGTTTGAAAAACCATGCAAAGGTAGTGGTGGTGTCTAACTCATATATAGATAGATCTGCCAAAGCTAAAAGAACACAAAATATAAGAACTCACAGAGCCTAAGGAAGCAGGTATATTTGTTTGTTACACATTGCATATAAACACATATATAAAAAGAAGGAATTGTTGAAAGCAAGGGATTTGTATTCGGTTTACAGACACTGACTGAGGTAAGATCAAGAGCAATAATAATTGGTTTGTGATGCCTAGTTTTGCAGAGAGTTTCTGGTCGAATGACTTGAATTCTGGGCTGGCTCAGCTTTTCGATAGGTTATACCACGGCTGTGAACAATGCGACGAGTTTACTCAATTGTTCGCTTCAAGAATGCAGTATGAGGTAGCCTATGGTAGACAATTATTTGGTGTAAGAAATAATGTCGAAAATATAAATGATTTCCAAGATTCTTCCAGCACTGTAGAATCGAGTTTGCAAAAAATGATAGATGCAACATCCAATGAAGGTAAGAATCATTTGGATATTGCAGCAAACTTGGAAGAATTAGTGTTGAAACCTTTTAGCAAATGGTGTGAGGATCATAGGGGACGTGTTAAATATTCTGAAGATATTTTGAAAAAAAATGCTAAGAATTTCCAAAAGTCAAGAGCATATGTGGCAAAATTAGAGAAGGAGTATTTTAACAGTTGCAGAAAACTGGAAACTTATAGAAACACAAATTTTTCCGAAGATCAGCTAAGAAAGGCTATGAGTGCCTTAAAAATTCAACAAAAATATGATAAACATATTGAGAAGGAAAAAGATTATCAACATTTTGCTACAATTGCTGATATTAACTTTGATTATAAGACGATGAGAGAAACTTTAAAACTGTTTTTGACTGGCTTACCTAAAGAAGAATTTAAACTGCCTTTAATAAGTTATTCTTTCCCAAATACTAATAATGGTAGTGACATAACAAAATTTATTATAAAATATTTTTCCCTGAAGGATTCTGATCATGCAGAAACTTTTGCTCAAGAACTGATTACTTTAGGGTTTTTAAAACATTGCAATGGTGTAGGGAACAATTTTGTTAATTCAGAAAAATTCCAATATCAATGGAAAAAAGATGCTTATAAGTTTGCCAAAGTTCCATATCCAAATGAAATTGATAATATTGTTCGAAATAATGATGAAGTAACAGAATCATTAGTGTCGCATTACATGGATGAAATAACAGCATCAACCCCAGATATCGAAGTATCAATACGAGATAAACCAGAACTTACAAATGAAGAAAGTATTTTATTTCAACTGGTTAAAGATGTTGAAGATGCGGACACAAAATATCGTCAAGAGAGTTATAAAATGGATAATTTAAGATGCTCTATCGAAGAACTAATGGTCGATCACTTAACGTTTATGGAGAAATGTGAATTGGATAGATTAAAAGCTATCAAAAAAGTAACGTTCGATTTTTATTCTGTTTTTGTAAATAAAATAACTTCCATAAAGTTGAATGTTGACAGGTTAATGGAAAGTGAAGAAGCAATAGATCCAACTCAAGATTTACTGCAACTAATAAAAGAACATAGAACAGGGTATTTCCAACCTAAAGTCATTACTTATAATAACTTTTATAATCCGGGAACTACTCAGAATTTTGGTATTGATCTAGAAACTAGAAGCAGACTAGATAAGAGAGTTGTTCCATTGATAATATCGGCAATATTGCTCTATATGGACAATATATATCCTGACTTAGACAATGATAAAGTGAGGATTTCTATTTGGATAAGTCCTGTGAAACTAAATTTAACGCATGAATTGAGGGCTATTCTGAATAGAAAACAATTCCAAGATGAAGGAGAGATAATAGAGCTTTTAAAACAATCAAAATATGAACCAAGCACGGTAGCCAGTGTTCTGAAGATCTATTTACTAGAGTTACCGAATGCATTGATCAAAAATGATATAACAGATGTTCTAAAAGCACTGTATTTAGATTATTCATCTCCAGCAACCTCGCATGATTCTATAGAAGACAAAAGTATAACTGAGAAACTTAATGAGGAAGTGGTAACTGATAAAGATGATAAAGATGTGATTTTGGACAATAAAGATATGAAAAGGATTAAAGGATTATCAGCAATATTAGCTTCACTTTCCAAGCCTCGCATTGCAACATTAGCTGCCATAATTACGCATTTTCATAGGCTTATCCAAATATTAAAAATGGGTGAGAATGGAGAACACACTGCTCTCGAATTTAGCAATTCAATCTCTAGAGAATTTGCCAATTGTATTATTGAAGTTAATATTCATGATGGGAATGACTTGGGTTTTAAGATCTTTTACGATCTTTTACAATATAAACATGAGATTATTAATTTCCTAAAAGAGCATAACTCCAAGTCTAAAAAATAAAACATTAACATAGTTATTTAATTAACCTTAAATTTCCCTATAACAATATATATAAATTCTATTACAGTACATATTGAAACTAAGGAGAATAGTAAACCATTTTATTTTATTTGAATATTATCTAATTACCACTATTTATTTATTAATAGTTATCTTTAAAAAGTCTTTTTGGTTTAAATTTCTCCTTCTCCTCTGATGTCAATTTCCTTGTTCTAACAATTTTACCATTTTTATTGAAGTATGTCACGACATCTTCGATATTTTGATTATTTTGAATCAATTCATTCTTCCTTCTTAAAATCTCTTCTTCAGTTAAAATGTCATCTACTTCAAATGGATTGTATAATTTCGTTTCTTTGACATATTCTGTTCGTTTTTCTTCAAATATAGATATTGTATTATTTTCATTATGCCATTCATTTTTTATATCTTCTGTTATTATCTGGTTACTCGGGGTGCCTGGTGTCGATCTTCTCAATTTATTGAACGTGCCTTCTTCAATAATTGATGATTCTTGAGCTTTTCTTTTGCTCGTATCTTCAAACACAAGTTTATTTGAATTGTTATGGACAAAGTCTTTATCCTCGTATTCTTCAGATTCTTCTGTATTATCCAAAGGGAAAAGCACTCTACTTATTGATTTGCTGTCAGACACAATCTGCGACGGAGTTAACAATCTTGGACTTTCAGTGGCTTGATTAATAGGAGTCCTTAGTGAGTCCTTAGAGTGAGTGTTGGTGCTATCGAATAAATTTAATGAAGTCCGTTCAGTCTTTTTTGTGGCTGTAATTGGCGTCACTGGTTGCAATAGTGATTTGGTGCCACCTTTCATCGGGGTCTTTAACGTCCTCGTATCATTATATTCAACGAAATTGTCATCAAATATACCAGCATCCATATCTGTATTCCCTAAATCACCATCGCTGTGATGCAAAAACTCACTAGCACCGTTCCTTTTAGGAGTAGAAGGTGCCATCACTTCTATGTTTTTTCTATATTAAATCTTAGCAAGTCAGTACAACAACGAATTAAAAAACGGTAAAAACAATGAAACCAACCAGCAGATATATGTTTAAATACCGTTACTAAATTATCACGACCTCTTTCTAAACTGTTAACTACTTAAAAATACTTATAATCCCAGTGTAATCAATTACTTTTCCTTATATGGTCACTTTTTAATATTTCAATTTTTCGATTCTTCATAGTTAACCTCTACGGTTCCGTTATGTAACGTTAAAACATTTTATCATTATTATATTTTTAATCTCAAGTTTACCATAAATGACCAAATATATATAATGATATGGTATTCTGATCTCGATCAATTGTTTAATAATAATTATCTCTCTGCTATTTTGTACTTGCTACTGTGCATATTAAGATAGATTTTAAGAAGGGAGTGTTTTCAGAGTTCATTGTACGCTGTGCAAGAAGATATAAAATACCATTTACGTTGACAGGTAAGATAGTGTTGAGTAGGAGATGAATGCTATTTATAATCATGCTGTGAAACAAAAAAACCAATTAAGAGATGAAATTGCTAAGTTTGAAAGTAATCTAGTGACTGCTCCGATTTCTCTTCAAGGTTCTATTTCTGCTACTTTGGTTTCATTTGAAAAAAGTATTAATCAATATAAAGAACAAGTCATCAAATTTCAAAAGGAAAATGGTAAAAGTACTGAAGAAAGTGTCATCGAAACAATTGCTAAAGGTGGAAGTCGATTAGAATCATTAATCAATGAAAGTAAAGAATTGACTACTAAATATAAGGAACTAAAACAAAAATACAATGAAGCTAATGCTCGTACTGAACTATTTGCCAATACTTCGTCCACTGAAAACCCATTCAATGACGCTTCAGCAATGATGAATAAGAGAAACGTCGGAGTTAGTCAGACTAGCTCTAATGTTGATTCTTCTAATCAAGCAGGTTCTTTACCGATGTATGATGGTTTGCTAAAAGAACAAAATATTTTCCAAAAAGGTAACGCTCAATTAGATTTGATATTGGAAATGGGTCAACAGTCATTGGAAGACATTATGGAGCAAAATGAAGTGTTAAAAAAAGTCCAAGATAGGATGTCTAGTAGTTTAAGAACGCTTGGTGTTTCGGAAGAGACCATTCACCAAATCAATAAAAGAGTGTTTAAAGATAAGCTGATATTTTGGATAGCTTTATTTTTGTTGTTTTTAGGTATGTACTTAATACTAAAATGGCTGAGATAACTTAAGTGGACTATAAGTATGCACTCAATAAGTAATAATAATAATAAGAGGAATATACAGATAATACTGAAAAGTTTTGATTAAATAAATATTGTATATAATTTAAGCACAATAATATCTTGTTAGAAATTATTTACAGGATAAGCAGATGTTATTAACTTTTCCAATATATACAACATGAGTTTTTACCAGGTTTGATGACTTGCTTTTCATTTAAATGTAGTTTGGTTTCAGTGAACTCATTGAAGGTCAAGGTAGAATTTGCTTTCAAAATATCTGGCATGTATTGTGGTTTACAAGTCTTGTATTTTTTACCATTTGCTAATTGACCATATGAATTATCTCCCCATAAAAGTACACTTTTATCGTTGGTAGTACCAACAACAAAATCGCCTCCACATGATAAGTCTTCAATCTTTGTGGAATCATTATTACTTACTTTGATTGGAGATGGTTCTTCTTGTGAATTTTTGTATCTACCGTTTCCCAAAGTACCATTCTTACCATTACCAAAAGAGAAAAATATTCTTTTACTAATATTTGAATTGTTTTTATAGTATTCATTTTCTGTTTGACTTGTCATTTCAACAAAGGAAGTTTCATCAGAAGCAAAAATATTCTGACATTTAAATTTTTCATCTCTTGTAAAATAAGATTGAAATTTTCCAATCTTTTTAGGGTATGAAACATATTCATTATTATATGAAATTGGTAATCCTAATTGGCCAAAAAGGTTAGAACCAAATGCAAATACACTCCCTTCTTTATCTTTTGCAATTGTATGTCTAGCACCGCATGCAATTTGATCAATTTCTCTTGTAATTAACTTTTTATCTTCATTCAATCCTGCATTCAATAATTCGATCTCATATAACTTATTAGTTTTGGGCATAGGATCGAATTGAGAAAAAATAGGTATCCCAAATTGCCCATATGATTTAATATTATCATTTCTCACATCCGTTATACCAGTAGAACAAGAATATGCTTTGCATGCATTTGATATCAATACTAGATGATTATCACCTGTATCGAAATCTTTGATGTAGTTTTCATTTTTATGTTTAAATGCTTGATCAGTATCCAAACTTAAATTATAGTTCTGATATGTTTTCCATGGTTTAACCCACGATCTTCTTGAGCTAATATGACTATATCTCATCTCATGATCAGCTACTGGGATAATTAAAATCTTACCAGCTTTTGTTAAAGCGTAAGCTATTTCATTAGAATATTTAACACTAATTAGATTTTGATCAATAAGGAGGAACTCATGGCTGCTGGTGTCCCATTTAATTAGATCACCATTTTGGTCAATTGCTAAATTTGGTAAACTATCCTTTGGAGATAAACAAATATCTCTAAATTTTTGGTTATCAAACTGAGATATTCTCGTCGGATACAAGAGATCATTTGTTGCTGTTTGACCCCAAACATATACACCTGGCACATCGAAAGCCTTCTCATCGATAGGTATTATGGGCAATATGGGAGCCGTGGATTTGGTATTATCAGATTTCTTTTTTGATGATTTCTTTTGTATTGAATCCTTATTGTATTTTAGGTCAAACCTCAATTTGCGATCTAAGTACCACCTATGAATTGAAGTCCATTTACTGTAAATTGTAATAACCCCACCTAATGTTACTAATATTCCTAGACCTTGTAACATAGCCTTCAGCTTGGCCATCTTTTCTATTCTATCTGCATATTCCTTACTCAATTCTTCCTCTGATTTCTCTTGCCATTGGAAGTTTTGTCGTTTCTTATCTGCCTTATATTCATTTGATGTTAACCTTGGAGCAAGTAACTCAGCCTCATCATATTTTGGAGTATTTGAGGACTTCCTGGTGAAACTTTTGTTCAAAAGGGCAAACGTTTGCAATTGATGATTGCAATTCAATAATCTATAGGTTATCCCCTTTTTTAGCAATTGTCTTCTTATCATCAAAATCTATGAAATTTTCCCTTATATAACTGAGTTACTTAGCAGCATACAAAAAATGTATTCTTTTAACTAACAATTGAAAGTATATTCTGTTCAGAATTGGATTGATATTTAATATATCAAAGTAACTTCACAGTGTCTTACTTACTTACTTTCGATTTTCCAATGACTAATGAAGATTATTAAAATTCTTTTTTATCTTTCCTTAAATATAAGATTTTGCTAAAAGAAATAAAAATAATTCTAATAACTTTTATAACAGTTTAATTGATATAAAACGTAAAGGTTATAGGATAAGATATTATTATACTTGAAAGTAAGAGAAAGGAAATTGTCATCATTATATTGGTGTTGACGTTATTAATTTTGTAGTGGGCGAATTAGGTGATCAATAACGGAATAATCAAGCAATGCTTTCTCATGGTTTAAGGTTCAGCAGTAGATATAACGTGAATTTAAGAACAGTTAATGCTGCGAGGACTTTAAAAACAACAGGAATACGACTGAATGATTTTGATACTGTTCATATCAGAAATACTAGTAAATATAGGCAGTTATTGATTGAGAGGGGTAAATTTAGCTCGCAACAGGCTGCTACTATTGTAAATTTAATGTCAGATGCCATGAAGGGAGGTGTTAATCATGTCTCGCAAGATTTAGCCAAAAGAGAAAGACTAACGCAACTGACCTACCAACAAAGAGTCGATTTCGCTAAATTAAGAGATCAATTGTTGACCTCAGATCGAAGTGAATTCCACAACATTCAAAACGAGTATGAAAGCATACGAACGGACCTTGAGAAGTTAAGAAGTAAAATGAAACAAGAGATCACGAAAGCAAATGCAGGTTTTAAACTTGATCTGTCGTTAGAGAAAGGACGTGTAAGGGATGAGAGCAGTCATCATGACTTGAAGATTAAAGAAATTGATACGAGAATTGATCAGGAAATAGTAAATATGAAAGTACAAATCGACTCAGTGAAGACGCAAGTCTTACAGTGGCTATTTGGTGTCTGCACAGGTACATTTGCATTGATGTTAGCATATGTCAGACTTATATCGTAGATATATATGTATACAACATAATAATAAACGGATTTATAATATAACTATATGGATTAAAGGTCTACATATAAAACTTGAATTAGTATAAGTATATATATATGTGTGTTTATATATGATAATGGAAAGTTTTAGTTGTCAGTGGAAGACTAATTTGAAACACTCTATAAGTGGAAGATTTCATTTAAGATCTTAACGGTTTCTTCTGGGTTGGTGACAGAGTGACCGATAGTTCTTTTATCTTCGTAGATTTCGTAATCATTACCACCCTTGAAGGTTTTGTCACCGAAGAAGTGAATTTCCTTGAAGTTGTCTGCTTGGACATGTTGTAGACAGTAAGTCTTGTCCCAACCAGTTGGGAAAACGTCGAAGGAGATTTGACCACCAATAGAGTAAGTTAAACCGTAGTCTGGGAATTCATCCTTTAAAGCTTGGACGAATTTTTCTCTAACATTGTGTTGCTTGTCGTACTTTTCGTATTCATTTCTTTCTTCAGTGGAAGCATTTCTACCGATTGGAGAAACATTGATCATACCATTTCTAAATTCCACGAAGGTACCTCTTCTCTTTGGTAACTCTATGTTAGATAAGTATTTTAGAATGAAAACGACAAGTTTGTTGTATTTTTCTTCACCGATCCAGTTGATAAAGGATTGAGAAGCTAATTCCTTACCTAATCTGTAAGCAGTTAAACCATTCTCAGAGAAGGAATAGTCGAAGTCATCTAAGACAGTAGCACCTAATTGTTCGACTTGCTTGGATAAATCAGAACCACCGACGAAACCAATTACAACCTTCTTTCTTAATTTTTGTAAAGTTTCCTTGACATTTGGAGTAATGAATAATCTAGCTGGGGTTAAAGTACCGTCAACGTCAAATAAGACTAAAGTTTCTGGGTTTTCCTTGTATGCGAATTCAGCAGCAACCATTGTGTGTGTAGATATCTAATAGATAAGTTGATGTGTACTAAAAATCGATCAGTTCACAGTCAGAGAGATGAGTCTAAAAAGATAAGAATTAAGTAAAGAATAAAATACAAAAATCCATGTAACAAGGCTTGACATCGGAAAATTATTTAACTAACTGATATATTTATCTTATATATATATATATGTGTGTGTGTGTGTGTGTGCTGAGAGTATCAAACAAGATGCTAAACAAAAGAACGAAAATATCCAACCAAAAAATCGATGGGTGAAATAACAAGATGATAAGAGAATGAGAAAACTAGAGAATTCAATCAAGTTGGACAACACGTATGCTATCGAGACGACACGTATGCTATCGAGACGACACGTAAAGTCTCGAGAGTAAGAACATCTTGAATCTGTCTGTAGGCCACAAGTAATGAGCAACAGTTACGCCAAAAGTAGAAGCACCGATAGTTTGAAGTCTCGAGATGCTTGAGAGTTCAAAGCTTTATTGTTAAGTTACACGTAAAGAGTAAGAGCCAATTGCTGCGTACAGCAGGGACGTTGCGAAAGAGACACATGTTGTTTGAGGACGGGTCGATTGAAACGGTGGATTTTGTAAGAGTTTGCAGAGATTGAGCATCGGTTGACCGAGGACACTGGTACAACAGATGGATTAGGATATCTAATTCCCAAGACAGTGCTGCGTTTATAATGGTTGTTCCTCTCGTTGTCTCTGGTGGAAGGTTTGTGCAGATTCGAAGTTCGAATGAAAAAAGAAAAATTTTTCACTCAAAGCATTTCAAGAGATAGTTGCTTGCAAGAGTAACTGAACGTAAACAATACAAAAGTTACTTGTCCTTCTTGGACGGGTCCTTTGGAGTCGTTTGAACTGTTCCAGTAGTAATACTATTACTACTGCACTCGATACAGAGAATACTTTAAAATAAACTGAAAATAAATGTCGATTTAATATAACGAAATTATATAATATATACTTAGTTGTAAGCATATTAATAGTATGATAAATTAACTAATATTATGAGTTTAAGCTTGGTTAGCGAAGTAAGCTGGGAATTCTCTCATGTTAGCTTCTAATGGACCCTTCTTGGATAAGAACTTAACGAAAGCACCGTCATCCTTAACTTCACCGGCCTCCATTCTCTTGACGTATTCAGCTCTGTCTAAAGAGGTGAAACCCCATTTCTTGGAGATAATGATCTTTTGTTGGCCTGGGAACTTGTATCTGGCTCTTCTTAACCCTTCAATGACAACGTCCTTGTTGCTGTCCTTGGTTCTGACAGAGAAGATAATTTGACCAATGTCAACTCTGGCAGCTAAACCATGTGGCTTACCCCAAGCACCTCTCATACCTTGTTGCAATCTATCGGCACCAGCACAAGACAACATCTTGTTGATTCTTAAGACGTGGAAAGGATGAACTCTGACTCTTAAATGGAAAGCATCTCTACCGGAGACCTTGGTCATGTACTTGTTAGCACAAATACGGGCGGCTTCTAAAGCTTCGGAAGATAATTGTTCCAATTCGTTGGAGACTAAATGAACACATAGAGGGAATTCTCCGACTGTGGCCTTCTTTTTACCTAAATCATAGATTCTGATCTTAGAGTCTGGGACAGCTCTGTTGTATCTAGACTTTGGGTAAGGCTTGTTCTTTTGGTATCTGTAACATCTAGCAGGTCTTCTAGCCATTTTGAATGATTTAATTACTAGAATGTACTGTTCTCTTTATGTGTTGAACAGAACGAGAATAACACAAGAAATGCCATTAAATAATGAATTTACAATAAATGACCGAGCCATAATTCAATGTTTTATACTACTAATTCTATTCTCTTTATATACAATCCTACAAATTTGTTCAATTAGTAAGCCACCTCTTCGGAAAGTGCGAGCACCATTCTTCCGCAAAAAATAAAAGACGACAACACGAAACGCATTAAAGTGCGTTTTTTGAAAAAAAATAAAAAAATAAAAAATGTTTTTTAGATTACTTTGAGGATGTGTGGGTGTGGAAATCATGGCAGTCACTTGGAAAGGTGTATTTGCTCACGTGATTTATATTTTATAGTGAAAAATTTTAGCTCATCTCATCTCATCTCATATTAGTACTTAGTGCACTTGGTCAAGAGTAAGAACTATATAAGGTATCGGTATATGAGTATTCTCTTTTTTGATGGTGCTTGGTACTGTTCGCTGCAATAGAACAGTAGCCATCGCTGACAGCAAGGAACAATGGGTAGATATTCTGTGAAGAGATATAAAACCAAGAGAAGAACCAAGGATTTGGATTTGATATACAATGAGCTGACCTCAAAGGAGAAGATACACGGCTTGTTAAACCAGCCTATGGATGAAACCAAACCTGGTCTGGGTCAACACTACTGCATACACTGTGCTAAGTACATGGAAACTGCCATCGCCCTGAAAACACATTTGAAGACAAAAGTTCATAAGAGGAGAGTTAAAGAATTAAAAGAGGTGCCATACACTCAAGAGGTTGCTAATGCCGCAGCAGGAGTTGATTTGAATAAGTTTTTAAATAGAGTTGAACAGATTAAAACTAAGGTCGGTATTGAGAAAAATGATAACGAAGTCTTATTAAAAGATCATTTAACTGAAAAATTATCTAATATTAAATCAACTGAGCCAACTCTGCCTTGGGTCACCGAAGAAAACGTCGAACAACCTGTGGAGGCAACTAGCAGTACGCAAGATGAAATTAAGATGGATTAGATATATATATATAATAAATAATAGCAATAGAAAAGAAATAAGTAAGATAATTTAACATGCATGCATTTCACCAAAACACAAAACATCAAAATTTCAAAGCTATCTCTATTCACAAACATATATATATATATATATATATATATATATATGTAACATATCGTTATGGCTTATTTGGCTTGTCCAAAATCGTAGTGGCCTGTTGCTTCAGCATGTTTTGCAACGTCTCGTTCACCAACTAAGATCCTTTGACATGTGTTGCACTTGATTCTATCCTTGTGTGTGTTGAATGA
This sequence comes from Tetrapisispora phaffii CBS 4417, assembly GCF_000236905.1. Classification (NCBI taxonomy): domain Eukaryota; kingdom Fungi; phylum Ascomycota; class Saccharomycetes; order Saccharomycetales; family Saccharomycetaceae; genus Tetrapisispora; species Tetrapisispora phaffii. Next base: position 25,920 of record NC_016523.1, read on the forward strand.
GTATCCATTATCCTTCAGTTGTTTTGCGATAGACAACGCTCCCGATAACACTATGTTACTATTCAATTCTTCGTTCTTATCGAAAACAGTTTTTTTATTGCTTTCAATCTCCACTGAATCGTAATGCACACCGTTGAAGACAATCATTATAAACTTATCGTACTTATCCTCATTGAATTTGCTAATATCTTCTCCATCAATGTCCACAACGTAAATTGCAACCTCTAATTTCTCTGATAATATAGAAATCTCGATACCACCACCCCAGGAATCCTTTTTAAGAATCCAACTTGCATATTCTTTATTACTTTTCTCCAATATAGCACTGTTATAAAAATCAGGTTTCTTTAGAATTTCATCAGAAACTATCTTTCGAAGTTCTTGCGCTAACGTGATCTCCTTATACATGCAATAGGATATAGAATGGAATAGACAAGAGTTATCATCTGGAACCACATGCGTCTGTAAGACTTTTTCTCCTTCACCAGGTATCTCAACATATATCTGAGTTTCTTTCAATATTTTAGCAGGGGTTTCAGAAACAACCGATCCTGTCCCCTTGAACCCATCACTTTCAAGGACTAAGCTTATCTTCTCACCAGAACTTATATTCAAATTATCTAGTTTCTGGCATAAATTCTCTTGATTCAATTCAACTTTAACAGGTGGATAACCGTATCTAATAGATATTATTTTACTCTCAATTGCCACTTTATTCACTAAATCTTGAAGAGTTGAGTCATTATCTAAAGTTAAAACTTCATTGAAGCCATTTTGACCAGTTATCTTTAATCTCATTTTTTGTAGATGCGATTGTATGTTATGACACTTGAACTTATTCAATAACTGTTGAATAAACATTGGTAAATAATCATTGTTAGTCGTAATCTTGAACCTTTTAAATAAAGTTCATTTTAGCAAAGGGAGCGAACCTCGAAGGAAAAGTAAACGCCGGTATTTAAGGTACACGATGAGTCCCTCTCAAGAAGTAAAATATAAGAATGGATATGTTTGATTAGTTATATATGTATGTATGTGTATGTTTGTGTGTGTTTTTAAACAGATTTGACAATGGTTATCCTTTTCTTTATTTTATTCAGTACTCCAGTACGTCAAAACGATCTTTGTTATTATCCTCATGGATTCATTCAATTCGTCAACGGTCTTCTGGATAACATAGTTTTGGTATGTTTGAATTGAGCATAATAATGTGACACAACATAATAATATAATTATTATGTAATTATGAGTGTTACTTGCTTTATCTTCAAGTTTCTTACTATTTGATTTTTCTCCGTTTCTGGCAGTTTGAGTAGAGACTGGTTTAGAATTATTTGATGGTTCAAGTATTTTTTGTATTTTTGAACTCTCTTTTATTTTATACGTTGGATTATCAATTGAAATCTTCTTCTTCGGTGGAACTGACTTTGATTGAATTGTGTGCTTTCTGACATACTCCTGTATAAATGGAATCATTTCTTTATTCACAGAAATCTGGCCACTTTTGCAACTGGAGTCAATCATTCCTTTTATCCAACTGCTGCCGGTCCAGTCAACCCAATAAGATATTTTAAGAACACATGTATTATCATCTCCCCAACTAAATTGGTACCTAGTTTTCATCGAAAAACTGTCTCCACTAGGAACATCAGGAGTGGTTGTTGTATTCAAGACATCAATATGATCTGTGAAATCCATACGTAAAATAGTGTCTCTAGTAAAACATGTTGTCGATTTGGGCCCTATTGGATAATTCAAGGCTTTTGTATATTTGTACTCGCGATAGGTATTGCCATCTTCATCTATATTGTCTTCATATATGCCAAACCCTGAAAATTCTGTATTACTTTGAACTTTACCAAATTCTAGCCAGAAATTGTAATTCAAATCAGAGAACATTAACTGGAAGACTAATCCGGGAGGAGAATTTAGAACTGTCTCTGATAACACATATTCATTTTTATGCAGTTTTTCTGAAGAACCTGATGTTTTAGAATGAATAGCTGGCCCATTATATGAATATTTAGAATCTGGTTTTAAAATATAAATAGATTGGTTTGAATTATCTAAATCACATAAGCTATCCTCTGTACCAGTAACTTGGGCGTCAACATTGTCATAGTCAAACTCGATATCAGAGTCGTTATCATTTGTAAAATTCAATTCACTGGTAGAATAATCATCGACAGATCTTATAGCATTTTGTATAAGTTCATCATTATTTTCTGAAATCTTTCTCTGGTTATGGAGATTTTCTCCAGAAGGACACTTATTATTGTGTGTTAATAGTAATGTGGGTGATAACGCCCTGTTAGCATGTTCTGTGTTATTTACTCCACTGTACAATATTGACTGACTCGAATGTGAATCATTTAACAAGGTATGCAAATCAGCAATCAATAAATTTGTCTTTTTTTGTTTACTGTTCTTTGAAGTTATTAATAAATCACCGTTAGTTGTCTTTACCACGATATTTGATTTCCCACTCAATTTAATTTTTAATACATCTGTAAACAACAATGTAAAGTTAAAATTTAACCCATTTAATGACTTAGAGTTGAATGACAGATGATGTGATGAAATATAGAGATCGCCAAAATAAGTGACGTTTTTCTTTCCTAGTATATCTATAATAATTTTGAAGTTTTCAAAGGTATCTATCAATCTTTCATCTTCTGCAATAGATTGAAATAAATTATGGAAAATCTTATCTCTTGTCGTTGATGCAAAATGTTGTTTCTCTGAAAATTTATCTAACGAATAATTTTGATCCATATCATGATTTCCTTTTCCAAAGGCTAAACTTGTCATTACATTACCTAGAAATGAGTAATTACTGGCGTTTTGGTCGTTAGCATTGTTCGGATTGAAATCTAGAGATTTATTTTGGCGATCATTCTTTTCTTTACTATCCAATTGATAAGAACCTTTATCCACGAATCCATTCACCAACTTCAATGCCTCATTATCATCTGAATAAGTTGCACCATTTTCTGATAAAGAGTTAATCTCAGAGACATGCGGGTCAGCAGGCAATGATTTCATTGAGATGTGATCTGAACCCATTCTCATCAAGGACCTTTTCGTAGTGAGCACATGTTGCGAATGCTTGGTTTGCAAAGTACCTCTACTACCTTTCGAACAGATCTCATCTACATCACTCATGTTCCCTGAATTTTCTCCACTACTCTCCTCATAACTTGGCCTGGTCGATATTTTTAGCACGGTTTCAGATGTACTATTAGCAATTGTAGAATTACTAGCATTCTTAATATCTTGTAATCTATTATCATTGGCACTGTATTTATTCCACAATAACCTCGACATTGCAAAACAAGTATATTGATGCCTTTCTGTTATTATTCTGGATATGTCTCTTGAACTTTTTAAGTAATTGGCTCCTTTATATAGATAATCTTCGAAATGTATTATAAGTAGAGATGATCAATTTGCGAATCTTAAACGAGCCCTAAAATTGATACAAATTTTGAATAAGATAAAACTAGAACCAAGTACGAATGAAACATGATACTGTTCTGTCTTATTAGAATAATAGTTTAAAAAGAACTAATTGGCCTATCTAATAATGTTATGTTATATACTGTGTTTAAATCCCAAATCAGATAAGCAAACCCTTTTAAAAAGTAGATTATCTCTTGCATTTAAAGTACTCTCTTCGATGGCTCTTCCAGGTTACAAAGATGGCAGAAAGAAATAAACCAGTTGCTAATATATATAAGAGGGTTTAACACTCCGTGGATTGGAGTGATTGTCTGAGGTAACATCTCTTACTTTCGAATTGTAATATTTATTTAACAGACGTTAAAAGATATTCGCATTCTTTAAGTATGGCTTTCCGATTCCTCCGCATTTAAGATCTTTCGATATTGAAATTGTTGATAGTAAACTATAAGATATATAAAATGAGAACACAAGATTTATGGTGGTTCTTGCATTGGATACAGTCTAATTCTGAGTTGTTATATTAGTGAGAGAGGTAGATATAAGGGCTCGATTTGATTGTTTTGTCGTTGTTGTTTTTTTTAAATCCTTTATTGAGAGATTTTTTTGAAGATGTTACTGATGCCTAGATTAGTGCCAGTGCAAAGGACAACGAGTTTCTTTAAACATATTCCTTCTATTTTGGTTAATTCTAACAGATCCTTTCATGCCTCCCAGTTAAGAAAAGCAGGTATAGATGAGGAAGAGTCGAAAGTGCTTACCACTATTCAATCTAGTTTGACTGATGCTGATAACGTGGCTTTGAATAAATTGAGAAATATTGGTATTTCTGCACATATAGATTCTGGTAAGACTACATTCACAGAACGTGTGTTGTATTATACTGGTAGAATTGATGCTATCCATGAAGTTCGTGGTAGAGATAGTGTTGGTGCTAAGATGGATTCTATGGACTTAGAGAGAGAAAAGGGCATTACCATCCAAAGTGCTGCAACTTACTGTTCCTGGGAGAAAGATGGTCAGAAATATCATTACAATTTAATTGATACACCAGGCCATATTGATTTCACTATTGAAGTGGAAAGGGCTTTGAGAGTGTTAGATGGTGCTGTCATGATTTTATGTGCAGTATCTGGTGTTCAATCTCAAACTGTCACCGTTGATAGGCAGATGAGAAGATACAACGTTCCTCGTATTACCTTCATTAATAAGATGGACCGTATGGGTGCCAATCCTTGGAGAGCTATTGAACAAATCAACAATAAATTAAAAATTTCAGCAGCTGCTATTCAAGTTCCAATTGGTTCTGAGTCAGAATTAAACGGTGTTGTTGATATTATTAATAGAGAAGCTTTGTATAATAAAGGTCCTCAAGGAGAAATTGTTGAAAAGGGACCGGTGCCAGATGAATTAAAGGACTTAGTTGAAGAAAAAAGATCAATCTTGATTGAAAAATTAGCTGATGTAGACGATGAGATTGCCGAACTATTCATTGATGAACAAGAACCAACTGTCGAGCAAATCAAATCTGCTATCAGAAGAGCTACTACGGCTAGAACGTTTACACCTGTTTTAATGGGTACAGCTTTAGGAAATACTGGTATTCAACCTATGCTTAATGCTATCGTCGATTATTTGCCAAATCCTTCTGAAGTTGTGAACACAGCATTGGACATCTCAAAAAACGAAACTAAAGTATCACTGATTCCTTCATTAAGTAAACCATTTGTTGGTTTAGCATTTAAATTAGAAGAAGGTAAATATGGTCAACTAACGTATATTCGTGTTTATCAAGGTAAATTGAGGAAAGGTAGTTACATTTCAAATGTTAAGAATGGTAAAAAAATTAAGGTTGCCAGATTAGTGAGAATGCATTCTGACGAAATGGAAGATGTTGAAGAAGTTGGCCCAGGTGAGATTTGCGCTACATTTGGTATTGACTGTTCTTCAGGTGACACATTTACTGATGGTTCATTACAATATTCCATGACATCCATGTATGTTCCAGATGCAGTTGTTTCCCTTTCGATCAAACCTAAGACAAAAGATTCAACTAACTTTTCAAAAGCGTTTAATCGTTTCCAGAAGGAAGATCCAACTTTTAGAGTAAAGTTTGATCCCGAATCAAAAGAAACTATCATTTCTGGTATGGGTGAACTTCATTTAGAAATTTATGTCGAAAGAATGAAAAGAGAATACAACGTTGAATGTGAAACAGGGAAACCACAAGTCTCTTACAGAGAATCTATTACAATGCCAGCTGATTTCGATTATGTTCATAAGAAACAATCCGGTGGTGCTGGTCAATATGGTAGAGTCATTGGTACTTTATCAAATATTGAAGGTGAAACCAAAGAAAACATTTTTGAAACGGCTGTAGTCGGTGGTAAAATTTCAGAAAAATATTTAGCAGCATGTGGGAAAGGTTTTGAAGAGGCTTGTGAAAAAGGTCCTCTTACTGGTCACAGGGTCATCGGTGTGAAGATGTTAATCAATGATGGTGCCATTCATGCGGTTGATTCTAATGAATTGTCATTCAAGACTGCCACCATGAGTGCATTTCGTGAATCCTTCTTGAGAGCAAATCCAGTTATTTTGGAACCAATAATGACTGTCACAGTTACCTGTCCTAATGAATTTCAAGGTAATGTGAATAGTTTATTAAATAAACTTCAAGCTGTTATTCAAGATACTGAAAATGGACACGATGAATTTACCATCAAGGCTGAGTGTCCCTTAAGTACTATGTTTGGATTTGCTACTTCTTTAAGAGCATCTACTCAAGGGAAAGGTGAATTTTCTTTGGAGTTTAGTCATTATTCTGCAACGCCTCCACACGTTCAAAAACAATTAATGGCCGAATACGCTAAAAAGCACAAATAAGAAGATTGCTTTAATGATATTTAATCATGTGAGTTTATATATTAATTCTTGTAAATAAACTATGTATATAACTAATCTAATTCAAAATCATTAGTACTGTAAAAAGTTCTCCATATTATTTTGCTTACAATTTTCAATTTTTATTTTCAGTGGAATCTTTGTTGGTTGCTTTAGCTTTTCTAGCTTTTCTAGCCTTTCTATTCTTCTTTTGTGGTTTTTCAGCTGTAGCTTCATCGTTATTTGTATTTGAAGATGCCTTTTCCTTTTGTTCTACGGGCAACGTAAATGTGCAGTTACCGACAGTTTCACCAAAAACCAAAGGACCGATCCATGGCTGTATATTCCATTGTAATTTAAATGTAAGTTCTCTTCCTGCAAATTTATCTTCTAGATCCCAAACTGCGTATTTTGATTTTTCTGATTTTATAGATAAAACTGCGTTTTCCTTGTCTGCTATAATTTTATCCCAAAATGTGACAGTATTTTTAGTATTTTTCTCATCACCATTGTATTCAGCCACCAAATAAGCAAATATTTGCTTAGTATTCCAATTGAAAAAAGGTGTAAAGTCTGCATCCAAATCAAAAGTGATTTTAGCATTTTCCTTTGGCTTGCCAGTGGTTGAGCCAAAAAACCTACTTGATCTAACATTTATATTAGAGTTTAAAGTGTTTATCGCAACTGGAGTTTGAAATACGTTATTCTGTTGTAAATGAAACCATGAGGTGGCAATGACAAACCCTATAATTAGAAAACTATAAGTCAATGCCTGGTTTGTAACATTTTGGAAACGTTGCGAGAGAGAATACATGTTCGAAAACGCTACAATGAAAAGGTACTGTTCATTGTTTTTTATTTGTAAAGACTAACTGCCACTAATTGTACTTTTGAGCTGGACAAGTATGAAGATAAAGACCACTTATATAAACCAGTCGAACCTGCATTGTCCTTGTTCCAAGTAGATCTAACTGGCAGTAGCTTAACAGCTATTTCCAGATTTCGTTCAATATATCAATTTCGTCACTTAATTTCGTCGCTTTGTACGTCATACAGAAAGATGATACGTTGTGAGACGTCACAAAATAAAGCGTCAGTGGGCATACCAGACCTAGCAATTACTCATGAAACGGTGTCAATATTTCGATTATCTTTTGGAATCATGAGAAAAATACGGAAATTTTGCAATGGCAGTGATTGTTCAATGATTAAAATCGACAAATCTATGGTTTAATCACATACGTCTAAGTGAAAAGTTTCGCGAACAGATCTTAGAAGTTTGCACAGTAAGAATGTCTTCCATGATGTATGGCATCTTGCAATTTCCTGTAATTACGAAATTGAAACTCAATTACATTTGTATTGCTTCAACCTTGTTGTATTTTTTTTTTTAGGTTGAAAAATAATAAATTGTTTATGATTTGTTAGGAACACCAAGTTTTCTGCAAGTTCAATCGCCAACACTGCATATAAACAGTTCAGCTGAATTACTAAATATTATAAAATTTTTATTTATTTATTTTAAAATATAAAGACACATACTATATATAGTTTATATTATTTTTAATTACGTGATTTAAATTTAACTAAGACAACAAAATATAAAAAGGGTTAAATTTGCAATTCTTCCTCAGGTTTTTAAAGAGAGATTAAAAGGAAACCAAGTTAGAGACAGAAAATTTGTAAAAATAAATAGAATACAATCAACGGTACTAAACGATTCCCACCCGAGTTGAAGACATCACTAAATTTATTAGATATTTTATGCTTAGAAACATTTGTGGTGAACGATAGATGGACCACTTTCGTCGTATTCTTGCTTGGAGATCCACATTTGTTGGAAGGTAGTCAAAGAAGCTAAGATAGAACCACCGATCCAGACGGAGTACTTTCTCTCTGGTGGAGCAATGATCTTGACCTTCATAGAAGATGGAGCCAAAGCGGTGATTTCCTTTTGCATTCTTTCAGCAATACCTGGGAACATGGTGGTACCACCGGACATGACGATATTACCGTATAACTCCTTTCTGACATCAATGTCACACTTCATGATGGAATTGTAGGTAGTTTGATCAATACCAGCAGATTCTAAACTTAAGACAGATGGGTGGAACAAAGCTTCTGGGGCTCTGAATCTTTCGTTACCGATAGTGATAACTTGACCATCTGGTAATTCGTAAGATTTTTCGATGGAAGAAGATTGAGCGGCAGTTTGCATTTCTTGTTCGAAATCTAAAGCGACGTAACATAATTTTTCTTTAATGTCACGGACGATTTCCCTTTCAGCGGTAGTAGAGAAAGAGTAACCACGTTCAGATAAGATCTTCATCAAGTAGTCGGTTAAATCTCTACCGGCTAAATCGATTCTTAAGATAGCGTGAGGCAAGGAGAAACCGGCGTAGATTGGAACAACGTGAGTGACACCATCACCAGAATCTAAGACAATACCGGTAGTTCTACCAGAAGAGTATAGAGATAAGACAGCTTGGATAGAGACGTAGAAAGCTGGGACGTTGAAAGTTTCGAACATGATTTGAGTCATCTTTTCTCTGTTAGATTTTGGGTTCATTGGAGCTTCGGTCAGCAAGACTGGGTGTTCTTCTGGGGCAACTCTTAATTCGTTGTAGAAGGTGTGGTGCCAGATCTTTTCCATATCGTCCCAGTTGGTGACGATACCGTGTTCAATTGGGTAACGTAGGGTTAAGATACCTCTCTTGGATTGAGCTTCGTCACCGACGTAAGAGTCCTTTTGGCCCATACCGACCATAATACCTTGGTGTCTTGGTCTACCGACGATAGATGGGAAAACAGCTCTTGGGGCGTCGTCACCGGCGAAACCGGCCTTACACATACCGGAACCGTTATCAATAACTAAAGCAGCAACTTCTAAACAAAAAAAAAGAAAATTCCTAATAAATTAATAGTAACAAAACGAACAGAATTGAAATATTAATATATTAAAAATTAGAAAAAGAGCATTGTTAGTAAAATTGAATCAATTGAATTGACAAAACTTGATAGAGAGTGGACTGCCTGACATTTTTTTCTTTCTGTTCACCTGCGAAGCCCTGAAACACACAATTTGCAAATATCACGCGCGACGAATCCCCCTTTTTCAACTGTCGCGCGCGCGCGGACGGACAACAAAGGCGTCAACCACCGGCCCCCGCCACCCAATAGCAACACCGGCCAAGCACTGTGACCATATGCGTGTGTTATAGAGCCAGACACACGGCGACCATTGGTGTGTTGAATGAAGGGCCAAGGCCCTTCATTCAACACACACCGTAAAGCCAATTGAGTCTCACCAACCACGCAAAGACGACTGTCTTTTGAACATTTCCTAAGAGGATGCAAATTGAAAAACAAACCTGATCTGGCCAGCAAACGGTTAAGACCCGAATCAAAGCAGCAGCTCACTATCAAAGAACAAATGAAAAGAAAACATACCAGAATCCATTGTTTATTATGTTAGAATTATATATTTGTGTTGTTGGTGTATTGCGAACAGACAGGAAAACACAATTGGAACCAGAAGAACAACAATTTACATCTATTCTTACACACACATATATATATATATATGTGTGTGTAAAAGTACATTATAAGAATCATGAAATTGAGAACATGGCAAATTGGAAAATATAAAAATCAGAAAACAAAGAAATTTGGAAAAACTGAAATTTCAGAAAAGTTTCGTGATAACGCTCAGTTCTGGCGCGGAGAAACGGCCGGAGACGGGGCAGAAAATGGAGCGGGACAGCGGGAAGCCGTTGCAAGACGCTGTGAAACAGGCGCGCGCGCGTGCGTAGGCGCAGTGCGTTTCATGTCCGTTTTGGGAGAAATAGGAGACGTGGGCGACGGGTTTGTGCGGGCGGTTGTCAGCGCGGAGAGAGATCTGACGGTGGCTGTGTCGTGTGACGTGACTGGGTCACTGTCACGTGAGATGCACGTGACGTGCTATGTATTTTTGCTGCATAGTGGGTTGCGTTGTTCGCACGCACCTAGACATTGCACAAGCGTATAGTCATACTTAGCATATATATATACATATATATATATGCTAAGGTCATCGTATGGTTTATGCAGAGGCACGCACACATACACACAGACACACACATATATATGTGTGTTTTCTGTAATGGTTCAGTGTTGGATTGGTTACTCTCTTGTCTCTTGTCTCGTCGCATCACTCGCACTTCGCAATGGCTGGAAACGCTACTAAGAAACAGGCTAATGCTAACAATGAGAGTTTGAACACTCTCTATAAGCTGTCTATCCCGATTGTTCTGCTCTCCTACTTGCGTGTCGCTTCCGTTTCTCAACTCGTGAAGAACACAGTCTTCAACGTACCCCTCATGGCGTGTCTATATGTTTTCGAAAAAAATGCAAGACCAACCTATCGAACTGAACAAGTCACTGGCGGTGCACAGAGGAAAAGACTGGTCCACGAAGGTTCGCTCGATTTGAACCAGCAAGGTGGACTCACGGAATACATGTTCGACATGATTTATTTGTCCCTGGCTGGGAATCTGGGAAAGTTTCTGCTCAACACAAATAAAGTCTGGTACGTAGTCTATGTTGTCATCCCTCTCTATGTATTGTACAAGATCAATGGATTGAAAAACCAATTCTTTGGTTCAAAAGATTCGAAACAAGCTGGGCCCGATGGCGGGATTTCAAAAGAGTCTGCCCCATCCAAATCAAAGAGACAGACTAAACGTGAACAGAGAGGCGATAAGGCCCAAGTTAGATACAGGTAGAGTTTTCGTTAGAATATACAAGTATATATATGCTTATCTTCAAATTGCTTTGATTATAGTACATAGGTGTCTTATTTTATTCTCCGTTTTTTCAATCTCTAGCGGTAACAGAGTATGACAGCAACTAAATATACAATTAAAAAAAAATAACACACGTATGTACATCTAACACCTCCTTTAGTATATTCATCTCTTTAGTAAATATTATAGTCTTTAAAAATAAAAGTTGTTAACATTTTGCTAAATTAATTGTGCTATATGAAAATAAAAAAGTAAAAAGAAACAGTAAATCATCTTTATTTCCCTCCCATTCTTTCACAGTTCCAGTATGAGGACAAAAAAAACTAACAACAACTGCTACTGCTAGCGGCTAAACTTTGTCCTTTCAAGTTGACATTACCTGATTTATCATCATTACCTGATTTCATTTCGATTTGTTGCTGGTGAGATATACTTTCCTTGATCTGTCTGGCCATTGTCAAGAACGCTTCTTCGACATTAGTGGAGTCCAAAGCACTAGTCTCTAAAAATGGCATCTTGTTTTGCTCAGCAAACTCTTTGGCGACATCGTATTCCACTACGCGCTTGTCAGTCATGTCGGATTTATTACCAACCAATAGTTTCAAAACGGTGGATGTGGCGTAACGATCGATTTCTTGTAACCACATTTTGACACTATTGAAGGATTCTTGATCGGTGACATCGTAGACTATAATGATACCGTGAGAGCCACGGTAGTAAGAGGATGTTATAGTTCTAAATCTTTCTTGACCAGCAGTATCCCAAATTTGTAACTTAACAGTCTTACCGTCCAATTCGACGGTCTTAATCTTGAAATCGACACCAATGGTGGAAATATAGTCGTTGGTATACGTGTCATCGGAGAATCTCAATAGAAGACAAGACTTACCGACACCGGAGTTACCGATCAGCAATAATTTGAATAAGTAATCGTATTCACTATTCATGGTGTAACTTTGTGCTTATCGTGTATGTTTATGTTTGCGATACGTTTCTTCCAAGGAGACAAACCAAACACAGAAAGTAACTCCAATACACAACTTACCTTTATATAACAATATAGGCATCAACTGTAACTCAACAAATCAAGATACAAGTATTTACAACGGTCAGCAGTAAGAGATAATAACTAATTTATTGTGTTAAGTATATTATTAACAACACTATAATTAATTATGACAGCTACTATTATCTATGTGCGTTGATGCTAGCTCAGAAATTTTTCCGATAAGACAAGGGTGTCGTGCGCAGTGATGTCTGTTTAGGGTCACGACAGCAAATAAGAGACGACAGTAATTGCGAATGGGGGCATTCTGTATGTGAGTGAGTGTGTATGCGTGTGTTTTATTATGTACATATAAATGTTTCTATGCTACTGGAAGGTTTTCAAATATCACTTTGATTAGATTCTTGTACTTCAACCAGATCGATTTATAATTTAGTGGAATATTTGAATCCGCTTTCATCACCAATTGAGTTAGCAATAGTTGCATCGATTTAGATTGTAGGTACCTTAGTTTGAAAAAATACAAGTAAAAAATTGATGCTAGGATCGTGTAAAGATCGTTTTTCGTGACCATTAAGACAGGGAATTTAACGAGTAGTAACGGCAATTTAATAAGGGTCAATTTCAAACAGGTAATAATCTCAAAGAATTGTGCCATTTGAAAGAAGAAGTTGCTGTAGTTATTGATGAAATTCGTGAAGTTGTTGTTAACCAAATTTTTAAAGATGGAATTAATTGGTAAAAATGGTAATAAATTCTCTTTAAAATAGTTCAAGAAATGGAACACCGAGAAGACCATCAGTGGATACAGGACCCCACTTATCATGACCATTTGTGTAATGGCCAATATCAAAAAGAAGGCCACCAGCACGAAATATTGCAAGTTATCCAGAGTTTTCAAAATCCTGAAGAACTGTCTCAAACTGACAAACCTCAATTGCCCGCTCTTGTAAAATTGGTAGAGAACGACAGTGTAAGTGACCGAGACGTACAGCAGACACATCTCATAGTGGTAGAGCTGGTTGTTCCACGACCAGAACGACAGATGCAGGCAAACGAAATGGTAGAGAGCCAAAAAATGGCCGAGGAACCAATAAAATTGAGGTTGCCTTAACCTTGTCCTCAGCAGGGCCGATAAAGGGTACGCTTGATGAACGCTGCTTGGACTTGCACCATTGGCATTGCCACCGCCCGTCATTGCTATTAGAGAGTGTGATGCAAATAATGTTATGAATGGCTTCTTCAATAATAATATAATAATAACAATAAAAAGTAAGATGGAGGCAGGTAAAAAGCACTAGCACTGGTTTCCGCTTGCCAAAAGCCACTGGTGACAAACGCAGGTGTCAAAGAAATAAGAGTCCCAGAAAGAACGAACCACTCTCTTTATATACCATTGTGGTCTCTGTATTCCAAGGTTGGTGATGGGTTGAGAACAATGGGCGTTGGCAGGTGAAGTTTGTGCCATTAAAATTTTTTTTTGCCGAGCGGTTACCCGGGTGAAACGAGGCCGGGTCACCGGTGCTGGGCCAGAGAGAGACACGCGGATGAAGCAGTGTGGCAGCATGCATGCTGCCACACACGGGTATACCGCCATACCGGCATATGAACACACTAACATACTGACACGCCGACACTAACATACCGACACACTGACGCTGACACTGACACTGGCGCTGACACTGACACTGGCGCCGGCCCGGCACTGGCACCAGATCGTTTTTCCCGATCAGGGCATACCGTAAACACGGCCGCCGCCCGCCCCGGGAACGGGAGATCCGCCCGTCGTCGCAAATGACACCGCGCTTCCGCGCTCTCTCTTCACAAAACAAGAAACACGAACTATCAACAACACAACAACGACCACTTTTCAAATAAACAATTGACGATAAACAAATCAACAATAGATAGTCAGTTAGAGTTAGAGCTGACATGGTTTCAACACTTACCTGTCCGTTTTGTAGTGAGTGCTAAGGTGGGTTTGCTGATAAGGTCAGTGCTGTAGATCAGAGTTTAGGTGTTTGCCGCAATCATAGAACTGCAATATCATCATTGTGCACGCAAATACCCACATACATACACACACACACACACACACACACATATATATATAAATATAACTATATATTCATATATTCACGGTTATTAGGCATACTTTCATATTATTCTTCCATTCTGCTTATTGGCGTCGGTATACATTGTTACTCACACTATCAAGCAAGGACAAACAAATGAGAGAGATTATTCACATATCAACAGGTCAATGTGGTAACCAGATCGGTGCTGCGTTCTGGGAAACTATTTGTGGTGAACATGGGTTGGATTTCAACGGTAACTACCATGGCCACGACGATTTACAAAAAGCTAAACTAGGTGTCTATTTCAATGAAGCTTCTTCCGGTAAATGGGTGCCAAGATCCGTCAACGTCGATTTAGAACCGGGGACTATCGATGCTGTTAGAAACTCTGCTATGGGTAACTTATTCAGACCTGACAACTACATTTTTGGTCAATCTTCGGCAGGTAATGTTTGGGCAAAAGGTCATTACACTGAAGGTGCCGAATTAGTCGATTCGGTTCTAGATGTTATTAGAAGGGAAGCTGAAGGTTGTGATTCTTTGCAAGGTTTCCAAATTACACATTCCTTAGGTGGTGGTACCGGTTCAGGTATGGGTACGCTATTGATTTCCAAGATAAGAGAAGAGTTTCCAGATAGAATGATGGCTACTTTCTCCGTGGTGCCTTCTCCAAAGACGTCAGACACCGTTGTGGAGCCATATAACGCCACTTTATCCGTACATCAATTAGTCGAACATTCAGATGAAACGTTCTGTATCGACAACGAGGCTCTGTACGATATTTGTCAAAGAACTTTAAAGTTAAACCAACCTTCCTATGGAGATTTAAACAAATTGGTATCCAGTGTCATGTCTGGTGTCACCACTTCTTTACGTTATCCAGGTCAATTGAATTCAGATTTAAGAAAATTGGCAGTCAATTTGGTGCCATTCCCAAGACTACATTTCTTCATGGTTGGTTATGCGCCATTGACAGCCATTGGCACACAGTCCTTCAGATCTTTAAGCGTGCCAGAGTTGACACAACAAATGTTCGATGCTAGAAATATGATGGCTGCTTCGGACCCAAGAAATGGTAGATACTTGACTGTCGCTGCCTTCTTCAGAGGTAAAGTATCAGTTAAAGAAGTAGAAGATGAGATGCTAAAGGTTCAAACCAGAAATTCGTCGTATTTCGTCGAATGGATTCCAAACAATGTCCAAACTGCAGTATGTTCCGTTCCTCCAAAAGATCTCGATATGTCCGCCACCTTCATTGGTAACTCCACTTCCATCCAAGAATTATTCAAGAGAGTTGGTGACCAATTCAGCGCTATGTTCAAGAGAAAAGCTTTCTTGCATTGGTACACAAGTGAAGGTATGGATGAAATGGAATTTTCAGAAGCTGAGTCTAACATGAACGATTTAGTAAGTGAATACCAACAATACCAAGAAGCTACTGTAGAAGATGATGAAGAAGAAATTGATTACGCTAATGATGATCAGCCAGTTATTGAAAATTTTGATTAAATGATCAAAGTGAAGAAATTCCAACAAGAATACAAAAAAACAACAACTATAAATACAGTACCAATAAGCCCCAAAAAATCAAAAAAAACTAAACACAATAATATTAAAAAAGAATAATCACAACCTTACATATCCATTTTACCCTTCAATCTGTTGTTATTTCATTAATCCCACCACACACACCACACTCTTCAAATCTCTTCATTTTTCATAGTAAGATTTATCACAAACTAAATGATATCTCTTTTCACCTATTTTTTAAAAATACTTTATTCTCTCTATCTTAATTATTAAATAACACACGATGTATAATTAACTAAATGCAATTTTGGCTATAACAAATCCTCACTCAAATCGTTCCAGAAACTTGCAACTTTGAATTAATCATCACCATAACCATTCATCAATAGTTATGATTAAGATGTGTATTACTGTCATTAAGGTCTCTTTAGCAGTTGCCTTCTCATCAACTCATCTTCCACGAACACACCATATTGGAAAAGTTCACTTGTACGCCTTGTTCTTACATATTGAATTTTTCACTTCCTCAGTTCTGCGGCATATTCTGGGCACATAGGAAAAATAGAAAAGAATCTAGACAAATGTATCACCAGCAGTTACATAATATATATATATAAACTATATTTTAATCATCCACAAACCATCTTTAAATGTTCGTTGGAGTTGTCGTGTCATAGTAATGAGTATTGAATGACCATAAATTTGTCTCACTAGATATATCAAGATAGTTGTTGCTTCTATAGTTGTCCAGAAAATAGATAATTGCAGTCAGAATTCCAAGCACCATGCTGACAAAGAGAAGATGGGTTCTTTCTTCTTTAAAGAGTAGAGTATTATGTTTCTCAAAAGATAGATTCATCTCTACAAAGGCTTCTCTTTTACTTAACCAGGCGAATAATGCTGATGTGGCGAAGATGAATCATATTAATGGGAATCCAAATTTAAATATTCGTGATTTAGGTTTTATGAAATCCTCAGACGTGAGTTTGGCTCCAAATTTTTCACAGTTTGATAATTCTCAAAGTTCTGTGAATTTAGTCTCCTCCCACAAGAGAGACGTCATGCAACTTTGGTCTCTTTTGGAGGCGTGCTTGCATTCAAATTATATGGAAAGAGCTTTCTCCATTTTGAAATCATTATACACAGTTCAACATCACAGATCATATTTCATTGATGATTATAATTTTTATTTAATGAAATTTGTGGAGAATTGTGGAAGTATCTCTGAGTTACAGAAAAAAGTGAAAACTGACTTACAAAAACATTTTCCAGAGACTGAATATAATGATAAGACATTAGCGATAATGATCCATCATGCGTTATCATTCAAATCGTCAACAGGTAAATCTAGCGATGAAGGTGAAATTGCAAATGCAATTAAAACTTATTTTTTAATGGGTAACAACGGATTAAGAAAAATTGTTTCCTTTGTTGATGTTTTTACTGTAGAAGATTACAACAAACTGTATTCCAAATACAATGCTATCAGCTTAATGGATATACCTCCTGTCATGAGACCATTAGTGAAGGATGAATCACCTGTAAATAACGATCTTGTAAATACTATTATTGGTTCTCAGAGAGATAATACACATAATTTAGCATCAGATGGTAATGAAACCGCTGATGATTCTTCCGCTGTAAATATGAATGCCGATCAAGAAGTAATTCCTAAGCTAGATTTTGATGCAACGGTTACAACTGTAGACAAAGATGCAAGTAAACTAGTTGCTGTAGATACTATTGGTATGAAAGTTGTTAGACATACTCTATTAGGGTTGACATTAAATGAAAATCAGAAGAAAAAAATTAAAAGTTTCCATTTTGAAGCTGATAAAAATTTATTGAACATTGATGAACAAAAAACTATAGATTTTTATGAATTGTCAAATTCTTTGACAAATGAAGCAGAACGTGAACGTTTCGAAGACGCTTTAAATGAATTTAACCAGGATAGACAGAGAGCTCTAGAATTAAGAGCAACAAATGCTGCAAAGGAACGGTGGAAGTATGATTTTGAAGAAGCAAAGGCTAGAGGTGACATTTCCATTAAAAAAAATTTGAATGTTAAACTATGGGAGTGGTACACTAAGATGTTGCCATATGTAAAACAAGAAATTGAAAAATGTAAGGAAGTTATGAACTCCACCGAAAAAAAAAGCACAGTATCTAGACAAAATAGATTAAGAATGGAATATGCTCCATATTTTACTTTGGTCGACCCTGAAAAAATGTGTGTAATTACTATCCTAGAATTATTGAAATTAAATTCTACTGGTGGAATTATCGAGGGGATGAGAACAGCTAGGGCTGTCATTGCCGTAGGCAAGGCTATAGAAATGGAATTCAGATCTGAACAGCTTTTAAAAAATGAATCACACATTTTTAAGGAAATTAAGCAATCTCAAAACTTAAAAAGATTTGTTAGAAGTGCAAAATCGAGATTTAGGTCAATCAAAATAGAGCAATCTAAAATCATTTGGTCCCAACCAGCTCGTGCTAAGATTGGTTCAATAATGATCTCCAATTTAATTAATGTTGCAAAAATTGAAGTCGGGGGCATGGATCCGGTAACCAAAGAAAAAGTTTACGGTGAAGTACCAG
Source organism: Tetrapisispora phaffii CBS 4417 (assembly GCF_000236905.1). NCBI lineage: Eukaryota > Fungi > Ascomycota > Saccharomycetes > Saccharomycetales > Saccharomycetaceae > Tetrapisispora > Tetrapisispora phaffii. The sequence continues at coordinate 44,264 of NC_016523.1, forward strand.
CTTTCTCTCATAGTTATCAGTATCATAATGGTTTAAAATTAGGTGTGTTAAAAATCCATAAATCTTTAGTCCATCAATTAAACGGTGAAAGAATGGTAGCTGCTGTACAGCCTCAACTGCTGCCAATGTTGGTTGCTCCAAGGGAATGGAAGAACTGGAAATGCGGTGGTTATTATTACACTCAATCCACTCTAATTAGATCTAAAGATTCACCAGAACAAGTCGCTTATTTAAAAGCAGTATCAGATGCAGGTGCTATTGATCGAGTATACCATGGCTTAAATGTCCTAGGATCCACGCCTTGGACTGTAAATAGAAAAATTTTCAATGTTATCTCCGAAGTTTGGAATACAGGGAAACCATTCTTGGATATTCCTGGTATACAAAATACCTTAAATTTATTACCTCCACCAGCTAAAGATGCTGATCCTTCAATTATCAGACAATGGAAATTAAAAAATAAGGATATAGCAAATAAATTTTCGAGTAACAGATCTGTTAGATGTGATTCCAATTATAAATTAGAAATTGCAAGAGCCTTCCTTGGTGAAAAGATATACTTTCCTCATAACTTGGATTTCAGAGGCCGTGCCTATCCTTTATCTCCTCATTTTAACCATTTAGGTAATGACATGAGTAGAGGTTTATTAATATTTTGGAGAGGTAAACAACTAGGCGCATCCGGGCTAAAATGGCTCAAAGTCCATTTATCTAACCTGTATGGTTTTGACAAGGCTTCATTAGAAGACCGTGTGCGTTTTGCTGAAGAAAATATGGAAAACATTAAAGATTCAGCAGAGAATCCATTGAATGGGAAAGGATGGTGGAAGTCCGCTGATAAACCTTGGCAAGCGCTTTCGACATGTATTGAATTAAATGAGGCTTTCAAGTTGGAAAACCCAGAAGATTTCATTTCTCATCAACCTGTCCATCAAGATGGTACTTGTAATGGTTTGCAACATTATGCTGCTCTGGGTGGTGACTGTGAAGGTGCAAAACAAGTTAATTTGAAACCTAGTGATAAACCAATGGATGTTTACAAATATGTTGCCAATTTAGTAGTCGAAAGATTAAAGAAGGAGGCAGCTGGGGGGGATGAGAAAGCTAAAGTGTTACAAGATAAAATCACTAGAAAAGTGGTAAAACAGACAGTAATGACAAATGTCTACGGTGTAACATATGTCGGTGCAACCTTTCAAATAGACAAACAGCTTTCAGACGTTTTTGAAAATCGTAACCAATCCTTAGAATTATCGAAGTATTTAACTAGACACGTTTTTATGGCAATCCGTGAATTGTTTCATGGTGCACATCTAATTCAAGATTGGTTAGGGGAATGTTCTAATAAAATCTCAAGATCAATTAGACTAGACGTTAATGAAAAATCATTCAAAAATCAAAACAAACCTGATTTTATGTCATCAGTTATCTGGACAACACCTTTAGGTCTGCCAATCGTTCAACCTTATCGTGAAGGCAGTAAAAAGCAAGTGAGAACAAACCTTCAAACGGTATTTATTAGTGATCCTTTTTCTATCAATCCTGTTAATGCTAGAAGACAAAAGGCAGGTTTCCCACCAAATTTTATTCATTCATTAGATGCGTCTCATATGTTATTATCAGCTTCTGCATGTGGTGAGAAAGGTTTAGATTTTGCGTCTGTTCATGATTCATATTGGACCCATGCTTGCGACATTGATATTATGAATAAAGCTTTAAGAGACCAATTTGTTGCATTGCATGAGGTAGATTTAATTCAAAGATTAAAGAATGAATTTGATGAACGTTACAAGAATTATGTTCAAGTGACTAATATAGATCGTTCATCTGATCTTGCCAAAAGAATCATCCAGGTCCGCGCGCAACTATCCGAAGAGCTTGGTCATTCATGTACATTGGCAGATGAAATACAACATGAAAGAACTCGTCAAGAATTGTTAAACTCAGATAATCCAGAAGACAAAAAAAAAGGTGAAGAAATGGTCACAAGTGTTTCATTAACAAGTGATCACATTACTGCAGTTAAAGAAGTTAAAGCTAGCGCATATGGTTCAATGCCAATCATTATTCCATTAAAGTTGCCACCAATTCCTCCTAAAGGAAACTTCGATGTCCAAGAAACTAAAGAAAGTTTATATTTCTTTTCATGAATACATTAAACTTTTTTCATAAACAGCATTCATCTTGTATATAACAAACTATATTATTATTTTAAAGAAGTACATACTTATTTTAAGAGTATAATATTCATCATATTTGACTTTTCTAACTACTATATGTACATATTATTTAATGCCTATGTAAATTATATGATTTTGTCTTGCCTTTCAAAGACTTCGATTAATGATAAAAGTGGATACATATCTTTTCTATCCATAATATTAAACTCTTTTGAGAAACTAATAAAATGAGCAAACAGAGAGTTCCAATGAGCTTCCAAGGATAAATGTATTATTTTATCAAAATGATGATAATACATATGTGCAAATATTCTGAACATCTGAACCATTATCCTTTGGACATCTCTTTGGAAATTCTGTGGAAATGGTACATCATTACTTGTTGGAAATAGATTTTTATCATTAAGTTTATTATTAATCCAAGTTAAAGCTAAATCAATATATTGACTTGCAGGTAGGGAAACTTGTCTATTATTTGCATCTAACCATAGGAAATCGGTATGAGGGCCTGCATTCATAGTCGGATAAGCTTCTGGAGTTACATATTCCGCAATAACTCCATAAAATTGGTTTAAATTAGTAAAAAATTCGAAGACGTTTAAGGCAACCCAGTCACCTACATCAACGTATTTTGGCAATTGAACAATAGTCTTGAACGATCCTTTCACTAAAGCAGTCCTTACAAAAGGCTCACTTAAAAACATGAGTTTTTTATTACCTTGTTCATCAATTGTAGGTTGAGATACAGCTGATTTATGTTGCTGCTGCTGAATCTGTCTCCCCTGTGAATGTTCTGGTAGTACATGTTGCTGTTGCTGTTGCTGTTGCTGTTGCTGTTGCTGTTGTAATTGTAGGCGATGTTGCTGTTGCTGTTGCTGTTGCTGCTGTAGTAGTAGCTGTTGTTGTTGTTGTTGTTGTTGTTGTTGTTGTTGTTGTTGTTGTTGTTGTTGTTGTTGTTGTTGTTGTTGTTGTTGTTGTTGTTGTTGTTGTTGTTGTTGTTGTTGTTGTTGTTGTTGTTGTTGTTGTTGTTGTTGTTGTTGTTGCTGTAGCNGTTGCTGCTGTTGCTGCTGCTGTTGTTGCTGCTGCTGCTGCTGTGATGACGGCGTGGATGACCTCTTCAATGGTGAGTTTGTCCTACGTAGCGAATGTCTAGAGGTACTAGCATTTGTATTTGAATATATGGAGTTTGTCATTGGCGCTGATGGAGTAGCTAGAGGAGAGGTCTGATTTTTATTCTTCTTTCCATTTCTTCCAAAGTTTCTGCATAATATTTTCATATAATTAATATATAATTAATATATAATTATTTCAAAAAACCGTTGTTAGTAAAAATTGTTCAATATGGAGTCAATTATCCAATTATAACAGTTTAAGTGAGCTGATAAATTAAACTATCGAAGTCCCATTTTAATTTATCACTCGAGTGAAAATTGTACATACTTGAAACTGAAAAACGACATGATCCACTATACTGTTATTAGTATTTGATGAGGTTTTACCTTCTTGTAAATAGTCGAATCTTATTATATTTCTGAAGTAATCTTCAGCCTTATGAGTTCATTCTACTATTATTCTTATAATGAAATAAGTAAGCTTTATAAAATAACTATATAGAAAGGTACATATATATTTCGATGTTCTGATATTTCAGATTTTACTATACGCGGAAAATATGCTTGTGCGAGGTTATTTCAACAAAATGGGAAAAGACATCGAACACATCTGTTCAAGAGATCAAGAAAATGGATAGAGTAGTTTTTAGAGTTCCCAATATGAATCCTATCATTTATTAAATGTATTTTAAATACTATCTTCCTATTAATAATATACAGTTTGAATAATTAATCTATCTTAAAGATTTCAAAATATTAATTTTCAGAAAAAATTAGAATAAATTTAAATTAAATTAGATAAAAAAGAAATATATCTTGCAAAGTTATTTTATATTTATCTCGAGTTAATTTATTCTTCATCTTCTTCTTCGTCTTCTGGAGTGACTTGGTAGAAAGATAATTTGTATTCGTTGGTCTTGGTAGAAACGAATCTGATCCAGTCTCTTAGTTGGTTCTTCTTTAAGTACTTCTTGGTTAAGTATTTTAAGTACTTACCGGAGAACTTGGTGGTAGAAACAACAGTAACAACGGAACCGTTTTCTTGGACAGTGACAGCGTTACCTAAGTTACCGACAGCACCTTCGACCTTGATGTGATCGATTAAGTACTTAGCGTAAGCAGCTGGGTCAAAGACACCGTTTTCAACTGGGGAAGAAACATCGACGGTGAAGGTCTTGGTGATCTTTTGCTTTCTGGAAGTCTAGAAAAAACCAATAGTAAGTATCATATTACAGAAATTCAATGCATCGTTATCTGCTAGACGAGAGTAACAAGAATAACATGAACACATAGTAAACAATAATTTTTATATAAAATGTTAGTAATTTGAAATTTTTACGTCAATTCCTGTTACAATACTTTGTTTTTGCCTACTGCTATTAACAATCACAGACCTTTATAAGAACTGCTTTGAAACAATTCCTATTCGGCATGAATTTTTAAAATACAGAATAGCATATAATTATACGTTAAACCTCATTACAAGATAATCAAATCGTATAAAAATATCATTTTAACTATTTCCACACACCAATGTTGTTCTGTTTCATATAATCTTTTCAATATACATATAGAACTTAAACTCTATAATAACCAATCTTCACTTGAACTCCTGTATTAAAAGGGCCTATGAATCATCAATACAAGTATTCAAAAAACACGTATATCTGTAACTATTTTTTTAGGTATTGATAAATGTATCCACACATTTATCTACATACATTTGGAGCCATTGTTGCTATGTTAGTTTGTCCTATGGATAGTTTTTTTTTGGAAATTTTTTAAATTGAAACTAGAAGAAGCAGAACGTAATCGTAATATAAAAAAATAGCCACTCTTATATATTGAAGAATCTATAAGTTGAGAACTACGACCATTGAAACTTCAAAAATGCAACGTTTAAGTTACGATGTCAGAGATTCAGAATGGTATCTTTTGCGATGAGCTGTGAACAATATTCAAAGAGCATGCTAACTTTGCGTCGTTTTTCAGTTTTCCAACTGTGCGGCGGACTAGCAAAATGCGTTAAAGCACACAATCCATTAGACTTAAAAATTAAAAAAATTAAAAAAATTAAACATTTGAGGATGGCTGGGTGTTGCAGTCACTTGAAAGTTTAGATGATTTTTAAGTTATCGTTGATAGTGACTCAGAGTTTTCAAGATAATAGTAAGATATAGAATGCTGTAAAGGTTTAAAAATACCAGTATAGAATTAACACTATGATTATTCATATATGTTTCTTATTATTAATATCTCAGCTGAACATCAACGTCATTTGCATTGGTGTTGATAAATAGCTGCTTTCAAGGTAATCCCAGGCGAAAATTGGAGCTCTGACTGGGGACATCCTGAAGAAAAACTCCAATATACATTTATAGTTCCTAAGAATTTTGAAACAGATCATCGGCGATGTCAGATAGTGAAGAAGATTTAGGAATTACTTTAAAAGGTCTAAAGATTGGTAAGAAGGTGCGTAATAACAGTACTGTTGAATCTGGTGAAAAACTTGATAATCCGGTTGATAATACTCAAAGTTTTGATGACTGTCGATATGATAATGATCCAGCGTTTAACATAGGGAATGATCATATCGAAAATGAATTATCCGTAGGGCTTGATTCTAATCCATTTTTAGAGTTGTTTGTTGATACTGGGGAGGTAAGAATTAATGATAGTAATGATAATAATGAGAATGGGAAGATTCAATCGGAACTTTCAAATGTTCCATCGAGGGTAAGTGTAAACTCGGATGTTTCCGTGATTGTCTCTAATAATGCTTTAGACCATGATGAATTTGGGTCTGACGAAAATAATTCTGATAGTTCCGATGAATGGCAAACAATGCCAACAGTTGCCTCACATAATATTTATAACAATAAAGGCGAACTAGAAGTTAAACCATACAAGATACATAGTTCCAATTCACTGTCACAGTCACAACAAAATCTATCACAAACTCAGAGTAACGATAATCTAAACACAAATGAAAGCAAGAAAGGAAATGTTTTTGGTTATACGAAAGTTGGTACAGAAGATCAAGTTCAAAGAAGCTATTTAAACAATAAAAAAACTGATTTTTTATTTAGTCATAAAAAACTGCTAAATTCAAATCATTCCAAATTATCTATTGAGTCACCTAATAAAGTTGATGTTCATTCGAAGTTCTATGATGAGTATGAATATGAGACTGAAGAATTAATTGATGTTGATACTAATAAGCAGCTAAATATTACGAAAAATCTGTTGTCTGGTAATGAAAAAATTGCATATGCTGGTGCAATCAACGTTTTGACAAATGAAATGTGTGAGGAACTGGCTCATTTATCTTTATGTGTTGACATAAAATCGCATAAAAAACTTGCACAGAGACTTCAATATACTCAAAAAGCAATGGCTGCGTGGAAAGTTGATGTAACTTCACGTCTTTATAAACATTTAGAAATTACTGATGTTGAAGTAAAAATGGTTGAAAAACTATCATTACATGGTATCATATTGGAAGACTTAGTGAAATGTCTAAAGACAACAACTACGATAGAAAATCCATTCACGGACGATGCCGTGATTTCAGACGATGATAATGAACTAGAAAAAGAAGGTAAAGTTACCGAAGTAGATACTAATGATTTAAATTCAGATTTTAAGAATGATGATGGCAACAAAGAGGATGTTACTAACGATATGAATGATATCACAATAACAGAATCTGCAGATATAAAGAATACTTCAAATAACTCAAAAGAAAGCATAAATCCATCACCTCCACGCGAAATTATTGATGCTGAAAACATAAAGGACAGAGAGCTTAATGTTGATGTTGCTTGGACTATTATCTGTGATCTTTTCTTGTTACAATTGCAAAATTCAGCTTATGATTCAAGAGCAAGAACGTTATTGATCAAGTTTGCTAAAGCATTGAATATTACAAAAATGGAAATTGACGAGTTTGAAAAGCGCATTACAGACTCACTTGATCTAGAACAATCAACTGAAGATCAAGTTTGGAATGAACACATGCATGCTACTCGTAGACGTAAGAAAAATAAGAAGAAAAAATTGGCATATGTGGGGTTAGCGATGGTTGGCGGTTCGCTAGTGTTAGGGTTAAGTGGAGGTTTATTAGCCCCAGTTATCGGTGCTGGTATAGCAGCTGGTCTGTCAACAATGGGTGTTACTGGTGCTACTGGGTTCTTAACTGGTATTGGTGGTACAGCTACTGTAGCTGTAACGAGTACTGCAATTGGTGCCAAGATCGGTGCTCAAGGTATGTCGAAAAGAATGGGCAGTGTCAGGACATTCGAGTTCAGACCCTTACATAATAATCGTAGGTTGAATCTAATTTTAAGTGTAAGTGGTTGGATGATTGGTAATGTAGATGATGTTCGATTACCATTTTCTACTGTCGATCCAATTGAAGGTGATCTATATTCTTTATACTGGGAACCTGAGATGTTAAGATCTGTTGGTCAAACAATCAATATTTTGGCAAGTGAGGTATTTACACAAACTATACAACAAGTTTTAGGTGCGACGATTTTAACTGCATTCATGGCCTCTATCCAAGTCCCTATGGCTCTATCGAAATTAGGTTATCTAATCGATAACCCTTGGAATGTTTCACTGGATAGAGCATGGGCAGCTGGTTTAATTCTAGCAGATACATTAGTTGCTAGAAATTTAGGTGATCGTCCTATGACTTTGGTTGGGTTCTCCTTAGGCTCAAGAGTTATTTTTTCATGTCTAGTCGAATTGTGTAAAAGAAAAGCAATGGGAATCGTTGAGAACGTAATTATATTTGGTACTCCAACAGTTAAAAATAAGGAACATTTAGTCATGGCACGTTCTGTTGTTAGTGGGAGATTTATAAATGGTTACTCAAACATCGATTGGGTTTTAGCTTATCTATTTCGTGCTACTTCTGGTGGATTTAGATCAATTATGGGTATTAGTAAAATTGAAGGAATTGAAGGCATAGAAAATTTTGATTGCTCTAAAATTGTCGAAGGTCATTTGAAATATCGTGAAAATATACCAAAACTGCTGAAAGCCTTAAATATTCCTGTAACAAGTGATGAATTTGCTGAAATCGAAGAAACGATGGATCCAGAAGAGGTGAGCAGACAAAGACAACTAATGAATGATGTCAATGTTGCGCAGCAGAAACTTGCTGCTGATAAGAAAAACAATGGCTGGTTATCAGGCTGGATGAAACCAAAAAAATCCAAGTGGCAAACAATGGTTGAACAATCAGTCGAAGAAGGAAGGTCTAATACATCAGCTTTGGCTTCTGGAAGTACCGGATCGAAGAGAAAAGATAATTCATTAGTTGATCATGGTGCTTTGATGCAAGAATTGGCTAACATTCGTTCTGCAATGAATAAAAAAAATAGTAAAGACGGCAAACCTTTGAGCGAACCAATTGATTTAATGGAGCTAACTAAACCAGATTCACAAGTTTATAGAAAACCGCCTGAGAATCCTAATAATTTTTCTTTACTAAGTGCTGGACGTCCTGTATTGCCTAAAGATGAGGAGATGAATAGTAATGGAAGAAACATTTCATTTTCATTTCCTGATGATATATAATTTCACTTATAATGACGTATAGAATCTAACCGTAGATTAATATTATAAAATTCATAATTTATTATACTATGCTTCTATTAGAGAGTTTCTATTCATGATTGTATTAGTTTATAAAATATTATTTAAATTACAAAAAGACTTCGGCATTTATCTCAACGTAAGAAGCAGCATGAGGAATATCAAAATTGTTCATAACTTCTGGATGCAAAACACCTAAATGACCGATTTGTTGAGCTTGTTCACCTTCTTTGCTTCTGAACATAATTCTAGCACCTCTACCTTCAAAGTATGTGGTTAAACTTTTGTCTTCTTCAATCCAGTAACCTCTACCAGAAGAACTAACGCCATAGTCAATTAACCAATTTGTTCTGAATGTCTGCATTATTTTACCTAATAAACCTTGAATAATTTCAAAACCAGAGTTCTTACCAACATAAATAGCACCCCAATGACGTTCATTGTATGCCTTTCTTTCTAATTGTTCGTTCTTGAAAACAACATCGCCAGTTTCGAATAACTTGATAGGAAGCGAATGTTTTCTGTTTTCCTTTACAGTCTTTAAAATACCTGGTAATAAAGTAGTTCTAACGACTTGATATTCTAAAGTCTTTGGGTTAGCTAACTGTACAACCTTGGTACCGTCATCTTCAACTCTTATGAATTTGAAATTCTCATCGTGTGAACATAAAGTTAATGGCAAAACTTCAACCCAAGAGGCCTGAGCAGAAGCAGCTCTGAAGATATCAGATACTTTATTAATTGGTAATGGAGTTGAGATGAAATTAGCATTTGATAATTTTTCACCCTTTGGCAAGTTATTATAACCATAACCAACAGCTGCATCCTCCATGATATCACATCGATGTAAGATATCTGGTCTGGTAATTGGGATAGAGACATGCATAACATCCTTATTTTCAGTGCTGGAGACAGCCTTTAAAGACATTTTTTTTAAACAAGCAGCAATTTCTTCTGGAGTTTGTTCTAAACCTAAACATGAGTTAATGTATTTAATGGAAACATCCATGACTCTCTCGGAGATATCTGGGCATACACGAGATTCCCCATTGTGATCGGATTCGATCGTAACTGGTTCGACAGTGAATGGTTCATCACAATAACGAGAAAACATAGAAACTAACATATTAACAACAATTTCAGCCTTAGTCTTATCAGTAGCAGTAATATCAATGAAGATATTACGTGTATCCATAGAGATTTTAGTATGTTCAGAATTGATCAATGGTGGTAAAGAACAAACAACATCATTGTCATCCATAATAACTGGGAACACAGGAGAATCTTCGATAATGTGAGTGAAACGACCAATGTTACTCTTTTGTTCTGGTTGGTTGTAGAACTCAATAAGTTCTTCACCATTAAATTCTTTAGTTTGATTCAATGGAACAAACTTGATGTCCTTTGGTGGCAAAGCGCGGTAATGAACTGGCAATTGCATAGTATCCAAATCATGAGTACCCATAGCAACCAAAGATCTGTTTCTACATAAATTAGAATGTAATTTATCTTGCAGAGCAATAAAAGAAGCATATGACTTTGCATCAAATTTAATATTCCTTAAGATTGCGGAGGCACAGTATGGTCTTATTTGGGCAACGGTAGGGTCAACAATCAACTTAGTGGTAGGAGCAGTCAATTTGTATTTTGGAGATTCAGCTCTACCTAGATATTCATTCAAGGATTGGGCGATACCTTCAATACATAATAGATCATAACGGTTCGCACCAATTTCAATCTTCAATTGTGGTTCTTCATTATTCTTTAAGGCTTCTTCGGTAGTGTCTTCATCCAATTCGATACCAAATTCGAAACATAGTTCATCGAATTCTTCATTGGTGTAGTTCTTACCTAAAAGATCGAACAATTGTTGCTTTAAAACAGAGACGGTAGGCATTTTGGCTTTATTCGTTGGATTCTAACAACTTACAATTGGCCAGTTAAAGAACAACAAAAGAGTATATCAAACAAGTAATTTAGAAAACTAAACAAGGCATCAACTAAAAAACAATTGTTAGAACAGAAACAATGACATATATTAACTACTCTATTTAAAATTAGTGAGTCAATTATATTCCAATTGGTAAAATCAAATTTTTTTTCATTCATTAACATTTTCAATGAAGGTGATTTAGTTTAAATTGACAATTATTTTGACGCCCGTTCGTGAAAAACGAGACTTGATAGCGTCGCTAAAGACATTTGCACCATGTCAACAGTTCTAAATGATTGGAATGGATAGAGCATGTCATATTATATGAACAATCAATTAAATTTATGCATTTATGTACTCTATATAATGGCAATAGTAGCTGGTATGATATTTTTGAGAATATGAGGTAGTTTTCAGTTAATAATATAATTATCAAATAATACAGATAATTATTTCTTTTGTCCCGTTCTTGAAAACGTTAATGCTAAGCGTTTTATTCACTATGGTTCGTTATCACTTAATATAGAATCCTCTTCCATTTGTGATTTTAGCAATGCATACTTGGATACTAATTTCTTTAATACATCCAGTGTGATTGGCTTCTCGAAGACATCACTGAAAATGTTTGCATTTGTAGCCTCATGGTAATAACTTGTCACGGCAACAACTGGCGTGAAAGAGTTGATACCATTAGTATGTTTTAATAATTTAACTATATCGACTGCTCCAAGCTTTGGCAATTTCAATGCAGTTATAATCAGATCAAATTTGATCCCGCTAGTCGCCCTACTGATTAGCTCGTCCCCAGCAGCCACACTCACAACGGTACAGCCGAGAGTTTCTAAATCTTTGGTAATATAGTATCGATGAATAGGAATTGGTTCGCATAATAGTATATCCAATTTGAATAACATCTGTTCTACATTTGATGAGTTTTTTCTAGCACTTTTCCTTCTGTTCCTGACTGACTGGATTTTTGAGATAGCCTGTAGTTTATCAACTTCCTCTGCACTTGATTCCTCAGAGTTCTTTTTACCGCTTCCAGTTTTGGATGTACTCAAAGATCTTGCTGTAAATGGAGAATGTGTCAACACGTAAGGTTTATTTGCTTGTATAGGGGTTGAAGGCATCTCCAATTTAAGGGGATTTGTATCATCGTTTTTACTATAACTAGACAAATTTTGTCCCTCAACAACTTCAGGATTAGTTCCCTTATTTGTAGTTGGGATTTTCTGTCCATATATAGCAGTAGTTCGCTCTGGGGAAATTGATCTAAAAGATAATTCAGATACTGTCGAGGAGTTATGTGCATGTCCTTTAGCTGAATTATTTGATATAGAAGTACGAGATTGTCTAACTTTAACAATAGAGCTGTCAGATGACGAACTAGGTATAGATGCTGTCGATGTTCTTCTATTGGAACTTTGTAGTTCCATAAGATGTTCTGATTTTAGCCTATTTATTGCATCTTTATTAGCCTTATCTAGTGCGACAAGATTTCTGTAGTTAAAAGAACCAAAATCACCTTTTGAGTCAGATAATTTACTGTGCCTTCGTTCCCTTAAATGCTGCGAAAGCCCCGACAAAGGTGACTTAACTGTTGGCGAACTTGGATCACTAAATCTTCTCGAATCAGCTTCAAAGAGTGTTGAAATATTAGTTTTATTAACAGGAGTATTAATGTTTGGACGCTCAAATACTGCACTAGTGGTACCTTTGAATTGTGAACCTTCTGATAATACTTTAGATATATTAATCGAATCTTCAATATTGCTATCATCTATTTTTGTATCTACAATGTCATCCAAATCTTCACCTAAATCTTCTAATACTGCACCCCTTAGCTCAAAATAATCAGTGTCTTCTGGGTGTTCAACATTTGGAATAAAGGACGCTTCTTCTTCGTAAACACCATCCCAGTTAACGTCATTGAAATAACTATGTTCTTGGATTTCTGAGATACCACCAGTTCCCATTCTCTTTAGAGGATCTTTGATCAAAAATTTTGTGATCAAATCTTTTGCTTCAGGCGAAATACATTCACGTTCTTCTTCAGGAGATGAAAAGTTTGGCCAGTGGATGTCATCTAGTAAAATATTCTCAAACACAGATTGAATATCTTTACCATGGAAAGGTGGATATCCGAAATACATTTCAAATAAAATACACCCAGCTGACCACCAATCACATTGGTTACCTTCGAATATACCTCGAATAGTTTCTGGTGCAAGGTAATCTGGTGTTCCAAAGAAATTTGCTTTGTTTTTAGAATCATTTGGATGATATAATGCGTAGTCGCTCAATGTTGTTGACTCTTGATTTTCAGAATGCAAAGAGCAATATTGTTTTTTATGACTTGCCGAATTGTTATTTGCAGTGGTTGATGTGAAATCATCAAACGGGAATGACCCAGAAGAATCATTTTTATTTAACATTAGCGGTTCAATATTTGAAATTGAACTAGAGTTTGAATGTCTTCTATCTCGGTCTCGAATAATGCCATCTAGAATAATGTTTGCATTATTCATATCATCGTAATTGTTATTATTTTTTGATGAGTTTGAATGACTACTTGAAATGCTCAATCGGTTTCCTAATTGTGGTCTATTTTGGTGACGGTGAACTAAACCTGCTCTCGACAAACCAAAATCAGTCAATTTAAGATGGCCCTTTTTATCAATCAATAAATTTTCAGGTTTTAAATCATGATGGATAATACCGTTTTCATGCATATCTGCAACACCTATCACAATCTCACAAATATATTGCTTGACCCAGTTATCAGGTAAATAGCCCATCATTTTTATGACGGTTGCTAAATCACCACCTGGTAAGTATTCCATAACCAAAAATAAATTATCTTTATTTTGAAAAGATTCAAATAGATTTACGACATACGGTTTTTCGCTTTGGACAATCATTATCGCTCTTTCTGATTTAACGTTTGTTACTTGATTTTTTGCGATCATATCTGATTTCCTTAGGACTTTAATTGCAACATAATCACCAGTCAATTTTTTGCGACCCAAATACACGTTACCGTATGCACCCTTACTAATAGGTTTAATAACGTCATAGTTTTTTATATTTGGGTTTAAATTTTTAACTGGGTTTGTGGCTAAAAGTAAAGGAGATAATGGTTGCTTCAACACAGAGTTCATATTCACAACCTGATCTGGTGTCATTAGATTATTGATGCTTACGCGAGGGGAAGAAATTGGGGAGCGACATTTATCTATAATGTTTTTTGTAGTGCTACTAGACCGCGATATCTGATTCAATGAGTTGATATTTGAGGCAGATGATGATGAGGTTAAAAGTGGAGATCCTTTTCTAGGTGTTACTACAATACTTGTTTTCATTTTTGGTAGTACAAACGAGTTTGGAACTGCAATTTTATGTCTTGAAGTGGGGTTGCCAGTGTTCTGTAGGTTTATATACGAATCACTTCTTAATTTTGGTGTATTTGGATCCATAATATTATTAAATATGCTAATTTTTAAGCCATCGGTCATAGACATAGATGAATTATTTTCTATTTTTTCAGCACTCTCTATAGTTTGTTTTGGCGTTATGGATCTGGAATGGAAACCGTCTATTTTCGAACTCCACTGAGTCTTACTGCCTTCTTTGTTACCAAGAAGACTATCATCTTGTTGGACTTCAGAGTTCGGTATGACATCTTCATTTAAGTATGCGTCGGCAAATAATGTTCCTGTTTGAGGCCTTTGAGATTGTGGCGATGCTATATTTGCGATACTAGTGTTATTTTGCTGAATATTATCAATTGAATCTCCATGTGTTAAAGTTTGTTGCGATGAGGAAGGTATATTTGACTGTATATCGCTATCTATACTATTTTCCTTTGCTGTCAAGTTTTGTCTAATAATAGGGGAACCCATCGAATGGGTTAAAAATAACCTGTTATTCTCTATCTGTTCTATTATAAGTTGGAAGACATAGTTATTGACTTCGTTTTTTAATCTGTATGAAAATGTCATTGCATTGTCTAATCTTAATAGGGCATCAATTTTATCCTTTGAAATTTTTGTTGTGTGTTCAACAAGCAAAGTTAATCCTTGATCTGGTTCATCAATATAAGGAGGTCTCCAATTTGTTACTTCTTGAATAATAGTTTGGGTATTTGGTGAAAAATCAAACTTATCCATCTGCTGAGATCCCTCAATTGCTCTAAAAGCTGTGTTTGTATGAATTCTGGTATTATCGGAAGGTTTTTGTATTTGACTAATATTTGCTGCCATCGCTAGTTCACATAAATCAATCAAGTTTGCTATAGTTGCTGGAGAAATTTTTGATGCATATCCTTTATATTCAAAATTGAAATAATTTGATATTGTACTATCATTATCTGAGTCTTCATTTGAGTCATTTTCTTTTGTAATAGAATAAAGGTAATTACAATGTTCTACTAAATTTTCTTGAAGAAGTTGAATCAATGACTGTATTCGATGTTCGCACACGCACGATTTAGAATGGCTCTCTAGCCACCAGTCAGGTACAAACGTTTCACAGACTCTACATAGCTCTAAGTTTGGGGTTGGAAGATTCGATTCATCAAGACAGAGCTGTGACTGCACAAAATTAAGATAATCTAAGAAAATATGACTCCCAAACCCTAAAATTTTTATAAATTCTTCTGGAAGTCTGGATGATGTCCGAAGGTAGTCATCCTTTAACTGTTCATCTATTGGTTTCATTATCCACATTGAATGTGTTGCCTTATTAGTGATGCTGTCATGAATCAAAACACCACAAGCTTCCATTGTTACAACTTCTGAATATTTCCCATGCAGACCGAAAGTAACTGTATAAGAGACGGAATCATTGTCTGCCCATATTTTTATAACTTCATTAAAGACGCCTTTATCAGTCTCTGAACCAATGATTATATCTGACATCGAAGAGCCTACTTCTGGTAATTTTGTGCCTATTATTTGTTCCCATATAGGGGAGATGTATCTTATATTGCCGAGCAAATCTAATTCCAAAATCATGGAAGGATTTGATTCTGTCGCCAGATTCAAATATTTTTCATAATTCGTAGACGACCCTGAGGAAGAATTTGAAGCTGATCTAGTTATATTCATCATTCTTATCAACAGTATATGTTTACCTTACTGACGAAACTTATAATTCCCCCCTAACACGATAATTCAATCTAGGCAGCGTTTTAGAATCAGGTAACTTCTCACTCAGATCAAATAAAATAGAAGATTATTCTTAGTTATATATGACAGTGTTGCTATCTATTTTTATATTACAAAGAATGGCTCTAAAATGATCTTGTAAATTGAATTCGCACAAAAGGAACAGAAGAATATAATGCATAGGACATTGCAATAACTCTATCGAATGGGCATAGAAACTATTCCTCAGCAACGTACCTGAAACCTAGACAATCTTACCCAAACAACATTACTTAAACTATCCATTATTCAAACTATCCACAGTAGTCATTATATCTAATTCTACTTACTATGGGGTATAAAGTATGTTGCATTTTTTGATAGTGCAGTTTTGGAAATCGGGGACTTCTCTATATTGCAGATAGTCATGGTATCACGTGATGCATCAATGAAAGACAATGTTTATTTATTTACGCGTTTCGCGTAAATAAATAAACATTGTATATGAGATATATGCTGTGAGGAAAGATTAAGAATGTTTCACCCAAACGAAAAAGTTTTAGTGATGAGATAGATTAAGAGAGTGGAAGATTGTTATTATGTCGTATGGATGACTTTGACATTGCTATAGGGTGCATAGTTTGTGATATGCTTCGATATATAAGTGTCCTGAAAGTTTGAGTATATTAGGTTACTTTTCCAGTCATATATATATTGTTATACGTATTATTGGATTTTGTTTTGTAATTGTGTAATTGTAATTGTAAGTGTTGATGTTCAGGTTGTCAAGATTGTTACGCAACTGTAGGTATTACAACAGTATTGGAAAGAGTAATCCATATTTGCATAACAAGAGAACTGGAAGTTATAGGTTTCCAAAACATATTTACGATTCAAAATATAAGATGAGCTCAACGAACGTCGTGAGAGGTCCACTTGTCTGGATTGACTGTGAAATGACAGGTCTAGACCATCTAAATGACCATATTATTGAGATCTGTTGCATTATTACCGATGGCGATTTGAATATTGTCAAGGACCCTGTTACTGGAGAAGACAATGTTTACGAAAGCGTTGTTCATTATGGTAAAGATGTTATGTCGAAGATGAACGAGTGGTGTATTCAACAGCACGGAAGTAGCGGGTTAACAGACCAAGTTTTAAAGAGCGAGAAGACGTTGGCTAGCGTGCAGCAAGAAATACAAGATTTTTTAGTGAAATACATACCTGAACAACGCGTTGGTCTATTGGCTGGTAACTCCGTTCATGTTGATAGACTATTTCTGTTGAGAGAGTTTCCCAAACTAGTAGAACATCTGCATTACAGAATAGTGGATGTGAGTAGTATTATGGAAATGTGTAAGCGTCATAACCCTGAGTTGCAGAGCGTGGTTCCGCCAAAGCAAGGCGCACACACGGCAAAAAGCGATATCATCGAGAGTATCAATCAACTAAAATGGTACAAAGAGCATTATTTTAAAAATTCCACTGAGACTGCAGAATTTGTTGAGACGGAAAAACAGAAACATGCAAACCAAAATGAAAATGTAGTGACACCTACCAATGTTATCAGTAGCGAAAACAAGAAGAGGAAACTAGAAAACTAATATGTCTGAGCACTTAGATACAGTTAAAGAAGTACGCATGATAATTGAGTGGGAATATACCTGCACGTGTATATATATTATATAGTAGAAATACAATATCGCAAATTAATATAATGTTAGCAGGTGCATAAGGGTCTTCAGATTCAAATGATAATATAAAAACGACGTTCCTTCTAGCGGCAATATAATAGCTTGTATCAGTTTTTCGAGATCTCCTGGATCGGAAAGCAAGATATAGCAGAAAGATTCCGGTAAGGAGATATAGGAGGTATCTGTATATTTACATTTCAGTACAGCCCACCGTTCCTGACATGTCAAGTATTTGCTTGCATAAATTATCAAGAGCACACGTTGTCTCAGTCTATATACAAGAGCCGAGTGTGGAGTCATGGGAGAATGGCCAGAGAGCAAATAATAATGTAGATAAACAAGGAAATGTAGATAACGTAACTAAAAGAACCAAGAACGTTTTTATAAGTTAGCGGGTCCTTCTTGACCTCGTTACTGTTAGTGGACGAGTTATCCGGCATATTATTAGAAATGTAACAAAATTGGCAAGCAAAAAATTCTGATAGATGTTAAAATTCGCAGGAACGCAGGAGTTCAAACAGAGAGGGTTCTAGTTTTCTTCTTGTATTGTTGTTGTTATTTCGAATATATATTTGTTTGATTCTGTTTTTCTTCACTTTCATGTCATAGACAGTTGAGCGAGGGTCAAGTTATGAACAGAAAGAGGGGGGGATGTGAGATATAGTGTCGGCGAGATCTGAAACGCGGGTATGTTACAGTGCTCTTACGAACGAAACTGGAAAAATCAGAGTATGCCACCAGTTTGTTTTGTTTTTTTTCTTTTCTTTTTGTCCTAAAACTGAACCAATCCACTATCAGTGCTGCTACTAGTTAGATAATACTAATATTCCGAAAACAATATTAATATAACATTACTCATAATACCATAGATAGTATTACTGGATCCGGAATTACGAGACTGCGGCAATTTATTAAGCAATATATGCGAAAACACCTTCGAACTATCCCTGCAAGGCATAAAATAACAGTTCCATAATATTGTATAATAGATGATGTTATATAAACACATTCCCAGAGACACATCTTCGTACGCGAATTGACGGGGAGGAGATTTCATATTTTACCTTGCTGGTAGTTGCACAAAAGTTGTACAGAGTTCTTACTGGTATTCGCACCGATTAATAACAAACTATAAAGGGGTTCATTGCGCACTGTTCGCAGTACTGTCGCGTACCTGCATAAGAACAACCCTGAGCATAATGACCCAATGCGTTATATATACATATTTGGTATATACGTTTATGTTGTTGGTGCATACATAACCAGCAGTGGATACCCCTTTGACAGTTGGAGATAACATCAGTTTATCCCAGAGTGGTAATAAAAATGCATCTTCTTAATGACATTGTTCCCAACTGGGATATCAACTGTAACGGGCATATCAGACAACACGAACAGATTCTCCCGCACGCGCGTTGTTCCATCATATAATACAAAAGAATAACAAAGTAATTTTTTCATTTTTTCATTTTGACTCAGTCCATGCGGGAATATTCAGTGCAGACATCGACACAAGAATAAACTGAATAGATTAGTCGACGTTCAGGGCTATTTTCGACATTGCTGTTCTGTCAGAAGACCGCAGAACCCCGCCCGATGTTTGCAGAATTCTTTTTTTGTTGGACTGGCAATGTTATACCCGCTTTATCAACGAAACAGGAAAGCAGCGGAGGGATTGCGGCAGGGATAAATCAGTCGCGTTCGCACACAATATACGCTATCTCACGTTCTGTCGGCTTTTCTTCTCTGCGCTCGCTGTTTCCCGTCAATGCACTGGAAAGATATTCTTTCCAGTATTCCGAACCATAATTCTATTTGGAAATTTCATTACACACCAATGATTACTTCAATTTGTGTTTTTCTCCTCTTCGTGGATTACACTCCATGCCCGTGCGAAAGATACAACAGACACAAGATATAAGAAATTTATACTTTCATATCCCAATTTGCTTTTATCTACTGCTTTTTCTTCGTCTTTTGTGACATCTGAGTGAATGGAAGAAAAACTACAGGGAATATATTCATTTTCCTTTGTTTCTATCTGATTTTATCTCACTATTTTTTCATTTATGTTTGTTCGTACCGCGTCTTCTCGTTGCCACCTCCATTGTATCCCTACTTCTCGTCATGCCTTTTCTTGTTGCTTTTCCATTTTCGATAAATAGTTTACGGTGCCTCTTCCAATATCTTTGTCTTCTACGCTTCTGCTCTCCTCTTTTTTAATAAGCTGAGCGCTTTCCTTCCGGTTTTTATCGCTTGTTGCAATTAGTTTTCCAATGTATACAGCGTTTTTTCTTGTTTCTGCACCGCTTGTTAATGATATCCCTATTACACAGATGTATTACATATCTCAACAGTAATTAATTAATAGATTTTTTTTAAAATTGATTTTGCAAGTTCGGGTTTCGTACGGGGGTTCTCTCAAGATTTCAAAATCTAATACAGTTTTTTCTTTTTGTTTTTCCTTAATGAAAATAATTAAATTAATTTATTTGTATCCAAATTAAATATATCTACTTCGTTGGGTACTCCCACATGTCATTCTATGTAGGTTTTTTTTTAATAAATCATGAAATCTTAAAATTCTATAATTACATTACGGGCCCTGCACATTCTTCAACGAAAATAAAACTTTTCTTTTAGTGGGTATGAAGTTGTTTATAATACAATGCTTACTCTCCTATCCTCCATTTTTTAACAGTGTGTGCAATGCTTGGAAATCATTAGGATGCCATAAACTGTTATAACCGTATTGAGATTTCTCAATATATACATGTTTTATGACAATTACTTCCCTGTTAAATTACTTAGTGGATGGTTGGTTAATTGCAATTGTATACATTTAAAAAAAAAAGAAGAAAAAAAGAAACAAGACAATATACTTTATGGATACAAACAGATTAGAATTTGTGGATGTTATTGTATATATAAAGGTTCGTCTTCTTCCAGAACAAATGATATAAAATTGACCTGATTACACCATTCTAAATTCATTCTTATATTTAATCACCTTTTTTCTTTTTCTTAACCTCGTCTCCTACTCAAATCGACCAACATTATATTATATTGATAATTCCTTTACATATAATAAGTTAATTTTACACCAGTTTTTTAATTTTTTTTGTGTGTTATAAAAATTGCTTGTATTATTACATCTATTGCATATCAGAAACAGTTTTCGTTTGCTTTGCATACTTTATAACTATATTTCTCATTTTTTGTGCTCCGGACGCCATCCTCCCCTGCTCCCTCCCCCTTCTCCTATTAACTACGTCAAGTGTGCCATCCAGCTTCCTCTTCGGTCTCATTGATCTCGCTTTCCATTACTACCTCCCGCAATCTGTAATGACTTCCGCCATCGCCCAAAACATTCATCTGCTCAATTCCTCCCCAGCTTTAGTTTTGAACCCTGCTTCTTCTCCAGCTTCTTCAAACGAAACAATCGATACGAAATCGCTTGTCAATGGAATCCCTTCCGATTTTAAGTCGACTTTGCCTCCAAGAAAGCGAGCCAAAACTAAAGAAGAAAAAGAGCAAAGAAGAATCGAAAGAATCTTAAGAAACAGAAAAGCCGCTCATCAAAGTAGAGAGAAAAAAAGATTACATCTGTTATTCTTGGAGAAAAAATGTGCTATCTTGGAGAAAATTCTAGCCAAAATCGATAATCTAGATACTTTTTTGGAAGCCGATAAAGCTTTATTGGCTGATTTCCAGGCTTTATCTGAAGAAGGTTTGCAATTCCAGCCATCCTCAAATTCAGTAGGTACTTCTTCGCCGGTTGATGATGAACCAACTGAAAAGCTAAGCAAATCTATCTCAAGCGAGAAAAAATCAACAACAAAGAAGGTTAAAAAACCAACCAAGTCATCGAATAAACATAAGATAAAATTAGCCACAGTTGAAAGTAATATTTCTCCTCCTTCTACCATATTATCTAGCAGTAACTCCGATGGTAATTCTCTAAGTGACACTGGTATTTTCTTCAAAGAAGAATACGATTCTCCAATGATGCCAGAAGAAGATAGCTTGACTTCCTTTACTATAAACCGTGAGCGATTAAATACCTGGGATTTACAGCTAACACGCTCTTACAGCAACAACGAGCACGGTACATCTAGCAACATTGGTAGTGTTCATAAGCGTTTGGGCAGTCATCAAAATGACAAATTAAAATTCATGACTAAAGATGATTTAGTTCTATCCAAAGGTAACACTTTCAAATCATCAGAAACCAATGACGAATCTATGGATCATCTAATGAATAACCGCCCATCAGACTATACGCCAACTCTAGCGAATAATTCAACTTTTAAGTTCAAAAAAATTGAATCTGATGATTTTTTCTTACTGAGCGATGACTGTTCTAACAACAACTATAATGATATCGCTGATTCCTTCGGTAATGCCAATAAATCACCATTTTTTAATGATTATCAAAACACCGATCAACAAGCTCTGTATTTATAATCAACTCGATTGAAAATAACAAAAATGAAAGATTAAATAAAGGCTTGGGTCCTTTATTAGTTGTAGTCCTAATTTCAACTATACATTTTTACAAAATTCAAAATTAAACACTAATGGACGTTTTTTTTTATATACATAGGTTGCTTTAATTACTTGCATCATGTATACTATATATTCATATATACTTACATTTAAATTAGCATAGACGATATTTAACTGAAGTCTTGATTTAAAGTAAACATTTAATTAACTATTATATAGTATACACATCCACCTTATTGTCATTACAAAACTTGCTTAAGGACGATGCTTCCGTTAGGGTGGTGCTAGGTTTAACATAAAACCCTGATTGTTTTTTACGTTTTAATAGGGTTTTAACAAACCCTATTCGGATGGATGGGAAATGTTTGATGTCATCATTTTAGAGTCTTCAGCGGTTAATGAATGACCTTAAATAGTATAATTGTAAATCATCATTTTTGTGTCATTATAAAATTGTAATTTATATATAAACAGTCCAAATATAAGAATAAGAGACAACCCGCTTCAGATCGTGTGATGACTGTTTTTCTTTTGTTTTTGTAAGTGTTTAGATGATGTGTTAGAACTATAAAAACATTAGATCTTCAATTGCCGTCATGTTGAACTCTGTTAAGAAAATATATAATAAACTAACCTACAATGAATTAGTAGCTGAGAAAGTGATATTGATTCCAGGGCCTGTTGAACTAAGTGCGAAAGTAAAGGAATCCCAAACTTTGGCTATAATGGTTCCCACTGACCCCCGTTTTGTCCTCACTTTTCAAAGAGTACTTCGTAATACAAGAAAACTGTTCAATTCTGAGAATCAAAATGCTCAGCCATTTGTTATGTCAGGTTCAGGCACCTTGGGTTGGGATGTGGTTGGTGCTAACGTTATTAGAAAAAATGATAAAGTTTTAATGTTAAATATTGGATATTTTTCAAGTTCGTTTACTAAGACTCTGCAATTATATGGCGCAGAAGTGAAAGAATTGGCAGCACAGGTTGGAGAAACTGTGCCTTTGCAAACCATTAAGGAAGAGTTAAGTAAAACGGATTATAAAGTGCTTTGTATCACTCAAGTTGACACATCTACTGCAGTTTTGAGTGATGTAGAAGGAATAAGTAAAATCGCAAAAGAAGTTTCGCCCGATACATTAATTATTGTGGATGGGGTATGCTCCATAGGTTGTGAAACATTAAAATTTGATGAATGGAATATTGATTTCTGTCTAACTGCATCGCAAAAAGCTATTGGTGCAACACCTGGTCTTTTGATATGCATGGCCAGTGAAAGGTTCTTAAAGGAATCATTTAGCAAAAGAGCTTCTGGAATGTTTACATCTCTTGAAAATTGGTATCCAATCGTGAAAGGTTATGAAAATGGTGAGACAAAATATTTTGCAACTTTAAATATACCATTAATTTGTACACTAGATGTAGCGTTACAGGAAATTTTTGCTTATCCAGGTGGTTTAGAAGGACGCATTGAAGCCACTAGAAAAACTAGTGAACGATTACACTCAATGCTATGTAATGAGCTTGGTCTAAAA
This sequence comes from Tetrapisispora phaffii CBS 4417, assembly GCF_000236905.1. Taxonomy (NCBI): domain Eukaryota; kingdom Fungi; phylum Ascomycota; class Saccharomycetes; order Saccharomycetales; family Saccharomycetaceae; genus Tetrapisispora; species Tetrapisispora phaffii. Next base: position 67,981 of record NC_016523.1, read on the forward strand.
CTCGTTCCAAAGGATACAAATTCAACAGCCCATGGAGTTTCGGTGGTTTATCATGATGATCCACAATCTATCATATCGTATTTAAATAATAATGGCGTTATAATTACCGGTGGTCTCCATAAAGATATCAAATCAAAATGTTTTAGGGTCGGTCATATGGGATATTCAGCTTGTGATCCCACTTCCGGTCATATGAGACAATTGACCACTTTAATTAGGCAGACAAAAAATTTACCACCACAACAGCATCTTAAATAAAATTAGATGTCACAATATTTGTCTTTCTTTTCTATTTTTATACGAAATAAGGGTCAATTACATTTTATAGGTTTCACATTGTATCAGGTACAACATGAACAATTAGAGTATAATGCCGTTTGATGCATTAAATTTTCATTAACGCTTGATTTTTATACGCAAATACTTGTAGGAGCGAATTAACACGAAACAGGCCATATACAATATTCAAGGTATGCTTAAATGAGAACATGATAAGAATTTAAAAAGAGGAAAAAAGGTTTAATTGCTGTGGTTCACGGTCACCTTTTAAAAATTAAATTCTGAATTTTAAGCATTTTATAACATAATTTGTGGTATCAATTAATATATTAAATGTCAATTGTCGTCTAATATTTAATTTTGATTTATTATTTTCTTGAACCTATATAATAATAACTATTAAAAATTGACTAATCCTATTTTTTTGATTTCTAAGTTAGGAAACTGTCAACTGACTAAACATTCCATTACAAGCATTTAATAAATATGTCATATTCATTGTCCGAAAAACATAAGAACTTAGTCCAAGCTCACTTAAGTGAAACTGATCCTGAATTGGAATCTATTATTAAGGATGAAATTGATAGACAAAGACACTTCATTGATTTAATTGCCTCTGAAAACTTCACATCCACATCAGTATTCGATGCCTTAGGAACCCCATTGTGTAACAAGTACTCAGAAGGCTATCCAGGTGCTCGTTATTACGGTGGTAATCAACACATCGATCGTATTGAATTACTTTGCCAAAAGAGAGCACTGGAGGCTTTCCATGTCACCGAAGATAGATGGGGTGTTAATGTTCAGACCTTAAGTGGTTCTCCAGCTAATTTAGAAGTCTATCAAGCTTTAATGAAACCACATGAAAGGTTAATGGGTCTATACTTGCCAGATGGTGGTCATCTATCTCATGGCTACGCAACAGAAAATAGATCCATATCTGCAGTTTCTACTTATTTTGAATCTTTTCCATATAGAGTTGACCAAGAAACAGGTATTATTGATTATGACACTTTAGAAAAGAATGCCATTCTATACAGACCTAAAGTTTTAATTGCTGGTACTTCTGCTTATTGTCGTTTAATTGACTACAAAAGAATGAAAGAAATAGCTGACAAGTGTGGTGCTTACTTAATGGTTGATATGGCACACATTTCAGGTCTTGTTGCTGCTGGTGTCATCCCATCTCCATTTGAATATGCTGATATCGTTACCACCACCACCCACAAATCATTAAGAGGCCCTCGCGGTGCAATGATATTCTTCAGAAGAGGTGTTAGAAACATCAACCCAAAAACCGGTAAAGAAGTAATTTACGATTTAGAGAATCCAATTAACTTTTCTGTTTTCCCAGGTCATCAAGGTGGTCCACATAATCATACTATCGCTGCTTTGGCCACTGCTTTAAAACAAGCCGCTACACCTGAATTTAAGGAATATCAAATACAGGTCTTAAAGAATGCCAAAATTTTAGAAGAAGAATTTAAGGCTGCCGGGTATAGATTAGTTGCAGATGGTACTGATTCACATATGGTTTTGGTATCTTTAAGAGAACAGCATGTTGATGGTGCTAGAGTTGAATATGTTTGTGAAAGAATTAACATTGCTCTAAATAAAAATTCTATTCCTGGTGATAAATCGGCTCTAGTCCCAGGTGGTATTCGTATTGGTTCCCCAGCTATGACGACGAGAGGTATGGGTGAAGATGACTTTAAAAGGATTGTACAATATATCAATAGGGCAGTAACCTTGGCTAAGAATGTGCAAGAACAGTTGCCAAAAGATGCCAATAGATTGAAGGACTTCAAAGCTGCAATTGATGCGAAAACTTCTGAATTAGCTGGATTAAAAAATGAAATTCATTCCTGGGTGGGTGAATATCCTTTGCCAATTTAGATATATATATAAATGTGTGTGTGTGTATATGTATGTACATGTTTGTTAAAATAATATTATATACTTTATATTATCCTGACTTCAACGTAATAATCATTCCAATTTTAATAGGTCATTATATAAATAAGTCACAATAAATTACAAACAAAAAAAGGTAGAGAATATTTGTGATTAGTTGTCTTTTTTTATAAAATGCCCACCAGTAGTTAAGATGTAGTCATCTAAACTGAACTCTTTCTTATTACTAAATAACAAATAATAATATTTCAAAGTCTGCGAATAGAAACTACTAGGTATTGGAATATATGCATCACTATCAGTTCCTTCTATCTCATGTACATCCCATAGCCCTTTTGCTTTTTGATTATTCTTTTTCAGAGTATTTACCACCTTCAAAAATAACTCTTTACCCATTTCTCTCCATTTTTCATCACCACTCACTCTATACATATAGAAAAGTGATTTAATTGTATGTGGTGACAACAGTTTCTTGTCAGACATTTTATTGATCCAGAGTGGATCTTCTGGTCTATTAGACCACACAGATTTTTTCTCATTTAGGTCAGATTTACCAAGACTGACATAATTAGCATCTTTACTTCCAACAAAAATCAATACACGATTGATTCTTGATAATTCAGGATCAGAGATTGTATTTTTGGTTTGTAGATTTTCTGAAATTTTAACTTCATTGGAATCTATGTAATTAAAGTCTGATGGTGAATATTGATAATTTCCTGCGGTGATACTTGCTATTTTAGATTCTATACTGAATGTACAAGTTGGATCATCCTTACTACAAGCATCGAAATACATATGGTCAGGCATAGCACCATCAAAGAAACTGCTTAATATATAACAACTTTCTGTTAATTCAGATGCAAAATCCATGTAATTGGTCATATTAAATAACCTTGAGCCTAATGCTAAAGTGGAAGGAAGTTCACAAGAATATGCATACATATCTTGGTGCCGCCTCATTTTAACTCTTAATTCATTTTTTGATGGAGAATAAGAGGATCTTGTTTGTAATGAAGAAAGTAAAGTCAACTTCTTCGAAAAAGGTGTTTTAGGGTGAAACTTCATTAGCCGAATAATATGATCCATAGCTTCAGTAAATGCCTTTTTTGTGGTTAAGGTTCCTTGGATAACATCTTGAGCTGATTTTTTAACCAATTTACTATGTGACACACTATTGCCATCTACGTTCATTGCTTCTTTGGCGTTTGTATCGGCAACATTTTCTTTCGAGTCATTTTCCAATTTATGCTTTTCTATTTGTTTTTCCATATCTTTTATAATATCATGATTGTCAAATAAATGATATAATTTAATTAAGTTCTCATATACAGGAATCGTTTTTTCATTAATAACAAATAGTTCTTGTTTATCAGCAGCATTAGGTTGTGATACCTTTAAAGTACCTTTTTGTTCACAATGAACAAATGAAAAATCTTCGTTAATACTTTTCATGACAGTACCACGTCCATGGCTGCCCCTCCATATCTCATTCTCAGTTAATATTTTGCAACCGGATGGATCTACCTCTTCAGGAAACATGTAATCAATTGCAAATTCATCTTTAGACTTTGTTAATGTATGCATGACCTCGAAAACGGCAGAAAAATAGCGGTTATCTTGTGATAATTGCGATATTCTAGAGAACTCTAAAGCCATTTTACTAATAGATCCTGCGTCACCTACTCTGTATGGAAATCTATTTTGATATAGTGATTGCCATGGGTATGGCATGATTGGAATGCCATTCGGTGTATCGAATGCACGTAATGTGAAATCAGCCAATACTTTAGCCTGAGAGAGTAGAATTGGCTCTTCAGATAATTCATACGCGGAAAGTAAGCCACCTAGTGCCCTAGTTATTAAGTCTGGGATATCAACGAAGGAAATTGAGCTAGGTGGTAATCTAAAATCTATTTCTTTGATTATCGATAGGGCTTCATTAAATATATTATTTTCATTCATCAAATATAATGAGTCTAGCATGTCTAATAACTTAATTGGCCATAGAAATCCCTTCCCTTGATTTCCCTTGGCCTCATTAAGAGCTTGCTTTGATTTTATCATTACTTGATCGTTCTCTAAAGCTTTTGATAATAGATTTTTAACTTCAACGAGTAAACTTTCATATTGTGAAGTATCTACTGATGGGTCAATGACTGGGTTCTGAACTTCTGTCAAATATGCTTGTTCGTTATTTTTAGAGCTTAATTCTTTTTCACTTTTTGAGATTCTGGTGGGTAAATCCAATTCAAAGAGAAGAGGATATTTCACCTTCGTTGTTAATAATGAATTTAGCCAGAGATCCTGAGCTATGTCATAATTGTGGGTAAATTTCTCCTGTGTAAAGTTTGATATAAGTAAAGGAAAATATCTGTTCTTAACTCGCAAAACCTTTGGATCTGATAAATCTATTTTTGATGTCGCTTTCTTTGAGTCTGTAGTGTGTATGCTGGCCTCATGATCCTCATGTTTATTTTTTATTTTTTCCTCATAATTATTTCCTACATTTTTATTATTGTTCATGTCATGAGTATTGTTTAGAGGATCTTGAATAACACCATGCATGTCATTACTGATAGATGGCATAACTTCATTCTCTGCATATGAATTTAATGTGTTGATCTCATTCTGAAAAGTATAGTAAAACAGTAGCCCAATTGTTATGCATAAAGGTAAGATAGATCGCACTCTTCTAATTGTCGATAAAACTATCTTAGTGTACTTCATTTTTGCTCCAAAGTAGCAGGGTTAATTTTGAACTATGGATGGGAAGTTCTGTGTTATATTTTAAAAAAGCCCAATTAAAAATTACCTGTTAAATAGTTCTCAGCATTAGCTTCTCAATGCATAAGTATATTCGTAATCACATACAAACATCTATGTTTTAACTTCTTCTTAAAATAGCATTTGCATATGCTTTAATTGATACGTACATCTTTAGCGATGTCGCAATTTTTCACTTTTGGATCTCTTGCACAAAACAAAAACAAATGGTCATCATCAATCATAAAACTGTTAAAACAAAACAAGTATTGATGTACAAGAGAGTGTCCAAGGATATTATTGGATTACTGCTGTATTGCAGATTAAGTTACTCTAATGCAGTAATATCATATTTTGGGAGCAATAAAAATGGAAAGCAATAACGAGATGTCATCAAAAAAAAGGTCCCTTACTATCACTCCAGTTAGAAGAAAAGGTTTAACTAGTAAACACCAAGGTGATGTCAACGGTGATAACAAGAAGAGGAGTATTCCTGGTTTTAATCTAATTGAGGAACATGAGAATGTGGACTGGAAGAAAAGATGGATTATCCAGAATCTTGAGTTACAAAGAGTCACTCAATTGAAGACATTTTTAGAAATAGAGAAGAGTATCAATGACTGAGTGGTTTTTGGTTTGTATTGATTATGTAGAAAAACACGTTCTAATTAGCTATATGTGCAGCAATGAATATACATGAAATGCTCCTCACTAGTTTAGGTATTCTAGCAGCTGTTCTGCTGAGAATCTGGTTGTGGATTCGAACGACGCCATCCCGATGCAACATTGTACAAGAGTTTCTCTTTGTTGCTTACCTTCGATGTTTCGAAGGCCAGGTATGATTTGTTCCATGTACTCTTCAGCTTCTGGAGTTTTTTTATCCAGAAAGTATTTCGAATCTCCTGAGTTTCCAAACATGCCAATAAATGTGTCAGCAGTTCCATAATTTATAACTTCTGGCCATTGTGCAGCAGATGGAATACCAAATTTCTCAAATATAGAGAACAACAATTTGATATCACTGCCTACTTCTTCTCGGAACCCATCATTGTCGTCGTCACTAAATGAGCCATCTGTTACAACTGCTGGTATATTTTTTTGGTTTTTCACTTTCATAGCAGGGTCTATTAATAATTGAGATAATACTATGAAGGCTGCCCAAATATCTACTTTATTTGTATAATTTCTTACGCTGAACAGTAGTTCTGGAGCTTTATATATCGAAGTAGATACGTCTGTAATTTTATCATTAATTAATTCATTACCTCTGTTTTCGTCGGAAGCATCATAGGAAATGCCAAAATCAGTTACGACTAAGGTAAAATTGTTGTTTCCGTTATCTTCCATCAATATATTGTCCAATTTAATGTCTCTATGTATTATTTGGAGGGAGTGTATGTAGGCTAACCCATTTATAAGCTGCTTAAAAAAATCGTATGCATATTTATTAGAGTCGAATCGGTTTCTATAATAGTTTTCAGTCGGTGATGAAGCAGTGACATTGTAATATGGATTGACGATAGATATATATCCAGACAAAAGCAATTCTTTTAATGTCAATGGATAATACTTGAAAACCAGATCATAGTTGGTATTCTCTTGGTAGTCTAGCAATTGTATTACATTTCTATTGCTTTCATTCTTAGTGAGTTTTTCTAGGATTGATAGCTCCATCAGTGGGTCATGAGGTGGTAGAAGTCCATCCTTTGATATTGATTTCACGACTTTGTCATTTCCAAGTTTGAAAATATGTGCAAATCTTGTGATAGCAATGGTCTTCCCTTTACTCATTCTATGAAGCAGTTGAGTCTTCTTGTATGCGAAGAGTTAGTCTGGTGATTAACATTAATATCCTACGTTGTTAAGAAGTAAATTTTTATATATAAGTTTGGTTTTCAAAATTTGATGATTTATCAAAATAAATGTTTATAAAATTGTTAAATTATAAGATATATTATAAAAATGTTTATAATGGGAAATAGATAAATGAATATGCCGCTAATCGACAAGATGTGTTGTTCCATAATTGGGGAAGATCAGTTGTTTTTCTTCATGTCTTGACCTTCATCGTAGACTCTGTCATCGTCATTACCTTCGACTTCTAACTTAATGACTTCCATTCTCTTGATCTGTTCCTCTAGAGCCTTTGTGTTCTTTGATAATTCGGGGTCGAACAGATCGTCTTCTGGCTTTCTGTAGGAACCTCCTAATCTGTCCCAAAGAGTGGTGAATTGGCCGTAGTTGTAATTGAAGTACAAGTGATGGACAGTGTGGCATGCAGTACCGTTTAAGTATGGGTTATTCGACATGTGGTTAGCGTCGTGAATCATAATGGACCAGAAGTTGACGAATGTGAACAAAACCAGGTATAAGTACTTGTTTAATGGCATGAACATTGGGTACAAATGGTATGGTAAAGATTGGAAGTAACCGTCGACTGGGTGGAAAGCGTGGGAAGCGAATGGAGTGCAGACCAACCACTTGTGATGAGGCTTGTGGATGGCTTTGTAGACCTTTGGCCAGTGCAGCCATCTGTGAGCCAAGTAGATACCGCAATCGGTGAACATTATGAAAGAGACGTACTCGAACACCAGCTGTTTCCATCCCTTGGAATCTGACAGATCAAGGTTTGTGTATAACTTAGAGTAGCCTTTCAATTCCAAAATGAACCAGAAAGAGGTCATGACGGACATCAGTGGGATGGAAGAAACGGCCAATTTGATTTCCAACTTCATCTGGTTCTTCAAGTAACGTGGATGGTTGAAAACGTTTCTGTCGAACAAAGTATAGTATGATAGGGTGCCGAAAAATAAGTATAAAATCCATGCGAAAACAGTGGCAACGACGGATAGGGAGAGCGCCTCTCTCAACAGATTGCTACGGGGCAAAACACTGCTGAAAGTGTCGACAGTCATATCCATCCAGTAAGGTGTGTAGCCGTAGACGTCTTGGCAGACCCTGTCCTTCAGAGGGATGCCATTCAGGGAGTTCAACAGCTGCGTGGTGTTTGTGATACCGGCGTTGACGTTCAGGGACTTGTGCCAGTCCAGAGGGATGTTTTCGGCCAACGAGACAGGAAGCAGCTTGGCGTAGAACTTGTCTAAGACTAGCGTGTCTACAACTTCTAAAACGAAATCCATATTGGAAGGGGGTGTATAGTTGCGAGTGTGGTGGGTTGCAGTTAGAGGGCGAGCAGGCTGAAAAACGAAAGCAACCACGGTCGGCACACCCATGCAACACATCGACCGAACAACGGCCTCCTTATATACGTGTCCATCGGTGCGCAAGTGAGACATTAATTATGCCAAAACGAATTGTGCCCATTAAGGTTTACTAGGTTGGAAAAATTTTTATGAGAGGTGAGTGGGTGTTGCATTTTACGAGTCGCTAAAAGCGAGATGCGATGACAGTGCGCGGGCGCGCAGCCGCTAAACGAGCAGCGCGCTGCCTTTCCGCATCTGTCGGATCTGTCGTTTAGGAGATGGGTCACAGCGCGCGCACTGTGGCCGAGCGCACAGGCCCGTCGTACCTCGCTAAACGACGGTCGCAAGATACGACGGGCCTGTGCGTTGCGCTGGTCGTATCTCGCGACGCCGGGGGCCTAGGTGCGGTCCCTGTCACGTGCGAGCCAATGCAGCGCCAGCGGGTGCAGGCTGTCACTTTTGGGGACGGTCAGCGTCGGCTTTGTGTCGCGGTGGCCGGCGGTGTCGCGGTTCTCGGCGACTTCGGCGTCGCGGGCGGCGGTGAACTGGACGTCGGCGGGCAGCGCCAGCGAGTCGACGATGCGGCCGCGGTCCAGGTGCAGCACCCGGTGCGGCCAGCTGTTCAGCCCGTCGAAGATGTGCGTGGCGTACAGCACGCTGCAGCGTCTGCGCTGGGTCTCGTGCTCCAGGAACGCCAGGAGGCGGCTGCGGCCGATGACGTCCAGGTCGACCGTCACCTCGTCCAGCAGCAGCACGCGCCACGGCTTCAGCAGGCCCATCACCAGCTGCACGCGGCGCTTCTGGCCGTCGCTCAGCATGTGCATGCGCCAGTGCGTGTCGACTTCCAGGATCTGCAGCAGCTCGCGGCCGCGCTGCTCGAAATGCGCGAAGCCGATGCTGTCGAGCAGCTCGCTCACCCGGACGTCCCTGTTGATGATCTCCATGTGGGCCCACTCGAGGCCCAGGTAGACGCAGTTGACGACGTCGCCGGCGTCGCCGTCGAGCGGCAGCGGGGAGAAAGGGTTGTGGTCGTTCACGAGGATGTTGCCGCCCAGGCACAGGTGCTTGCCGCTCAGCAGACGCAGGATCGTCGATTTCCCGGCACCGTTGCAGCCCACCAGCAGAGTGCGGGTGTGCCAAGGGATCTCCAAGGAGACGTCGTGCAGCGCGGGGGCCGCCTGCTGGGGGAAGGTGTACGTCAAATGGTCAATTTTCACAGCGAGGGAGGTGCTCATGGTCTTGGTTTGGTTGGTTTCGTCTGGTTGCGGGCAGTCCAGCGTCTAGGACAAGCCGCCCCCAAGGTCCAGGTGAAGTGGATAGTACACTCGCTCCTTTTATACCCGCGCGGCCGCGCAGACAGCGATCTCGGGCCTCGCTTCTGGGGGGGCAAGTGGCACGTGACATGACAATTGGAACTGAAATACTGAACGTTCCACTCGCTAAAGCCTCTGATGCGACTCTGATGCCCACCATACTCTGCTCGACTCTGGTCTGAACGAGAGGTGTTGGACACACATCAGCGGTTAAGAGGCTCTGTCGGTGCGGTGCTGAAAAGCTTCTTCGTTGTCCCCCCTTCTCGACAGGACAGGATTAGATCTCGTGAAGAAGCGGCCAGCCAGATATGGATGAAGCAGACGATATATTAGAACAGAATCAAATGGACGATGAGGTGGAGGAAGATGATGAGGACGATTTCAAGGACGTAGAGGAGCGTGCTGATGAGGACGAAGAGGATGAGAACGATGAAGAAGATGACGAGAATGACGAAGACGACGACGACGACGATGATGACGATGACGATGATGATGATGACGAGAATGAAGATGACGATGATGAGAATGAGAACGATGATGACGACGATGATGACGACGAGAATGATGACGACAACGACGAAAACGATGACAACGACGACAACGACGATGATGAGAACAACGACAAGGAGGAAAATACTGAGAGAACGGTAGAGGATGCTGACGACGCAGATGTCGAGATGGAAGATGGAGAGGATGAAGATGATCAGAAGAAAGATATGTCCGCAATCAAACTTACAAAGACCGAAAAATTGAGAAACTATTACTCAACAATGTTTTGCAATGCAAAACTCGCAGGAAGTTACTCAATCTCCCCAACCGTAGCGATTCCAATTCAGACTCACGTCAATGCAATTACAATGTCAAAGGGCTTGAATTATATGTTCTTAGGTGGAAGTGATGGATACATTAGAAAATATGACTTCAAAAATAGTATGGACGGTAAAGCTTCATTGACGTTAATTCAAAAACATTCTCTGCCAGAATCCATGGATTATGCAGGCATAACGTTATCATATTGGGAAAATGAAATCCCACAAAAGAAATCAACTGTAAAATTAACAAAGAACAATAAAGAATATGAACCATTGGTTAGTCCTGTTTATTCCCTTGAAGTACAGAGTGAAAGCATGTATATTCTAAGTGGTCTAAATAATGGTGGTATCACCATGCAAGGTGTGAGATACAGCGAAGGTTCAATAGCGCATTATTTTAAAACCCCAGGGAGTCATCAACAAACTGTAAATTTATTGAAACTTAATAATGATGAAACAACTTTCTTAAGCGGTTCTTGGGATAAAAAACTATTAGAATGGGATCTACGGACAGGTAAAATTATTAACGACTTCCAAGGTGTCCTTTCAACACCATCATCATTAGAGATGAGACCATTGTATTCAACCGTGGAAATATCAGAGATGGTTGAAAATCTTAAAAACTCATCAGCAGAAACGGAAAATCGTTCTACAAAAGGAGCAGACGAAGATGATGATATGGATTCTTTGTTTGGGGATGATGATGAAGCAGCCGATAAAAGTACTCTGAAGGATGATAAAACAAATGATGCTGAAATGAATGTTGACATCAACGAAAATATAAAAGAACAAAGTCTCGATGCAACTAAAGCTAATGATTCTTTACTAGAAATTTCCAAAACTACCCTGAAAAGAGTATATGATCCAGATATTTTTATGACATCTAGTTTGAATGGTAATGTCGATATTTGGGACAGACGTATTTCATCAGGAGTTGCCCTCACAATTAAGAGAGGAGAGGCTACACCACCATGGTGTTTATCTGCCACCTGGTCAGCCGATGGTGACCATATATATGCAGGAAGAAGAAATGCTTGCGTTGAAGAATTTGATATAAAAATGCCTTCTAAACCTATAAACACACTTAAATTACCTTCTATTTCAGGTTCTGTATCGTGCGTACGTGCTATGCCAAACAATAGGCATATTTTATGCGGTTCTCAAGATAACATCAGATTATTTGACACTAAAATAGCAACAGATACCTCGGGATCGAAAGGCCGCAAGTACTTCAGTATTGTTCCAGGGCATCACGGTGGTATGATATCTGACATTTATATAGATCCAAGCTGTAGATTTATGATAAGCGCAAGTGGTAACCGTGGTTGGCAAGGTACTACTACGGATTATGCATTATTGTATGAAATTGATCTTCAATAATAATAAATTAATTATATTTGTAATAATCTACAAAGTTATAATATGAAAATTGCATTTATTTCTTTTACTGTCCCTTATGTTAATTAGTATTTAAAATATGTTTACGTTTTTGCTATCAATCTATTAATTGACGCCAAGATATCTTTGCTTAATCTGTGAAAATGAATATAGAGATTGTGACAGACATTATTTCCTTCGAATTGTTTGAAGAAATCAATGTTGTAAGAATAGTTTGGGAAATGACGATAGTACGAAGAACATAATAATAGTAAAACAACTAAAGTTATTTGATATACCATCGGTAACTTCATCCTCATAATGCTTTTGGAAATATTGGATCTTAATAGTTGGAATTTTTTCGATCTGACTATTTGAATCTTTCTCTTTTCATTAATTATTAATTCATTCTTCATGTAGTTTAAAACAGTTTTTATATTATAGTTAGTAAGTGGTTGATCCTTACCAGAACCAGTGTTGTACAAGACACTATATTTATTGACATTACTAGTTTTCAAATAACTGGTATTAATCAATACATTTTGTCTCGTTAATGAAAGCACATCATCCCAAGTTTTATCATTAAAAATATCATTCAACGTTTGCTTTTGGATTATTACATTTATAAGATCATTCTGGTTCTCAAAATTACTTATGTTTGACTCGTACGCTTTTAAAAGTTCTTCTTTGGCATTAACTATGAAGTTAGAGTATATGACTAATGGAATCGCCATATTTCTATGAGATATAATCATATCAAAAATTGAGAATAATATATTGTTGTCAAATGTTTTGTCTTCAATTTTTAAATCGTGAGAGTAAACAGTCAAAAGGGAAGATGTCGCATAGAATGGTTGTAATTGATCTAATTTAAATTTGTTAAACAGAAATATGTCTCTGTCTTTAATTAGTTTGGGTATGATATTCAATTGATCTATTGTAAAATAGAGAGAATCAGTCATAAAGTCTCTTAGATATAAAAGAGTAAAACTTTCAATTGCGTTGAACAATTCAGTTTCGGTGAGTGAAGACATAATTTCATTTACATCATTTATGGGTACATTCCATTTCAATTGTTCATTTATTAATGACATATTAAGGTAAACCACTATTATTACTGAGATAATATCATGATAACCTTGATAATATCTCAAATTTGGATGCAAACGTAATATTTTTATTATAAAATAGTTCAAAATAAACCTTAAATTATTTCTTATAATTGGTGTCTCTATTGTTATAAATGAACGATTAACATCTAATTGAACCTGGTGTTCATCCATGTGCACTTCTTTGGAGTTTAGAACAATGTCCAGTTGTTGCCTTTTGTACTCACTTGATTTCTTCAATTGGTTATTCAATAATTGAGACCAACATTTTGGCCTGACTTCATTGTCAGCAAACCCGAGTTTACTTCTCCCCAAATGAGCTAATAATGCAGTGGATTTTTTTTGTAAAGCAAACTTAATTACTTTTTGTTTTAACAGTCTTTCTTCATTGCTTCGTACCTCGACGTCTTCGGATCCTAGAGTCTTTTCATCTCCCATTGTTATCATATTTAGATTGTATAGTTAATTTAACCCCAAAGTACTCACACTTGGTAGATTACAGACATTTATTAAAATTGACCTTTTACTAGAAGAAAGTTAATTTATACTTGTTAATCAGTTATATTCATATATTTAATTACCATTATTGCTCTTCTAATGTTGATATGTTGTTTTTCGAAAATATTAGTTTTGTTAATAAATGCACCCTAAAACTATGAAATAGTTTTTAATAATATAAGATTTAAGTAAAATAATAATTAACTGTAAATATATTAACTATGTACTTGAATATAATTTACAAATTAAAATGCAAAATGTCTATATAACCCAAAGAATGTCAATTCCATGGTTAGATGTAAATTGTAAGCTTGAAAATTTAATAAGCTTAGAGAGTCATTAAATATTATTAATAATACAATCAATGCTTAACATTCAGAACTCGATGCAAAATTCATGAGGATTTTTGTTGTGCAACAGGAACAATGTTAGGCTGTGATTTTGACAATTGAGAGTCATTGGATTTGTTTAATAATTGTGAGGTGGTGTTTCCAATTTTAGTTTTTGTCTCCATTTGAGAATTTAGGATTTTAGAGTCAGAGTTGTGATCACCATTTCCATTGGGAGTTTGCTGTTGAGTTTGTATATGATTTTGAGCGTTCAACCGTTGTTGAGATATTCTCGTAAAATACTCTTTACGATATTTAGAAGTGATATCACGTAGTTGATCGTATGCTTTGCTGCCAAGCATAGTACCAAATCTAATTGTTTGAGTGTCATTAGATATTTGGTTCAATCTTGGAGGTTCTTCATAGAAATTCAAGCCATATTCGTGTCTCGGAGAATCATATTTCCATTTACCGTACAATCTAGTAGCTGCATCCATTTGAGAGTCATATATATCAATTGGTTCCCTAGAATTGTTTTCTTCTTCTAACTTATCAAAATCGAAAAATTCAGATAATTTGTTATCATTAGCTACCACTGATACATTTGGTTTACAATCGATATACATAACACCATTACGACCAATACGTCTTCTGAATTTAACAGGATGTTCTTTAGATAAAATTTCATTCTTCGATTTAAAAGAATTATAAATTTCCAACTGTTTATATTTAGGATTCGCATTTTGGATGATTTCTCCATTTTTGTTGAATGCAGTGACATGTTTAGATGTACCTTTAAAATATTCCTCCATGTGTGGCACATAATAAGCACGATCGATTTGAAACTTAGATAATGCTATTGATGCAAATGGAGCCGTATCAAGATCGACACCTTTTGGTAGAGTTACATCAAAAACAGGATTATATGGGTCGTCGGTTAGATTAAAGAATAAATTTTTATCATCCATATTCCTTTTTTCCATTCTATCAAGAACGAATTTTCTAGCATTTCTCTCTTTGTTTGATAACAAATCTTCGACGTCTTCTAGAACAATATCAGGAACCTTTGATGTAGGCAACTTCACATAAACATTTGAAACTTGTTCTTGTTGTTGTTGAAGTAGTTGCTGTTGTAATAGTTGTTTTTGTTGCTGTTGCAATTGTTGTTGTGTAATTTGTTGTTTTGGAAGTTTGCTGGATAATGGACCAATGGTTGCATTGGCATCTTTGGGATTCTGAAATTGTTGTAATTGGTACAATTGAGACTTTGTAAGTTTTTGACCACTTTTGAACATCTCTTCTAACTCTTCTTTGGTTAGCCTTGATTTATTAGTCTTTTTAGTTGATGCATCTGAAGATGGAGAGTCTTTTTTCAATTTTTTGGAAATATTTACACGTTTTCTCTTGTGATTAATTAAATCTTCTTCATCACCAACGATATTGAATTTACGTTTCAACTTCTTAATGTTACATCTATCCTCGAATACTTTTGTTTCTTTATCAAATAAATTCAATAAAGTATGTTCTCTTTTAGCTACTAACGAAGCTAGTTCCTTTGTGTTTCTTAACGCCTGTAACAGTAATCTTAACTTTTGTGTATTTACAATATCGACTCTTCTAGTCTTTCTAGGTAACCTTACGTCACGTCTTCTAAAACATACATATGGATTAGAATCATCTTTTTCACCACGTCTCTCAAACTTCAATTGAGGAAAAATTTCTGCACCTTCTGAAGTAATTTTACGACTTTTCCAATGATTATAGACTTGTTCACCGTAAAGATCTAGTAAATTTTCTATTGGTCTTGGTTCGTTTTCATAATGAATATCAAATTCTGTAACAAATTTTTCATTTTTATTTAAATTAATTTCTTTACTTAAGCCATTTTTGATATTAATATCGCCAATATCTGTTTTCATTAAAGTTGGCTTTAATTCTTCAAATGACAAAATATTTTCAGGGTCAACACTTAAGAAAGGTTGCCTTTCATGAATTGCTAATTCAAAAGATGTACATAATATTTCAAATTCATCTTCAGTTAATTTTGATTTTTTATCTGATGAAGAATCTGATATATTTTTATTTATCGAATCATTTAAAAAGGCATCATCGATTTCATCCATTAAATAAGAATTAGAACAACAATCTTCTACAGTAGCAGAAAATTGAATATAACTTTTTGGATAATTAAATTTACCAGTATAGAACTTATTAAATTCATCCCATTTATGCGAAGCATCGGGAGTTGGAATATATTCTTTCTTCTGAGAATTTATTATACCTGCATTATTTTTCAATAAAATTCTATGTAAATGAACTTCTTTTTCTTCATGTTTTTCAACACCAGTTTCGATCTCAACGACATCTCTTTGTTGTAACTCTTGTTTATCTAAATTTTTTAAATCACTTGGTTTATAGATCCTTAAACGTTGTTTAATAGAAATTTTCCTATGTCTAAATCTAGATGAACCACTACCATCGGCAGTGTTTGAATTTGATCTAGCTGATCTTGTACTCATTCAAAAAAGGTGAAATACCAAAAAAATAAATGAAATGAAATAAAGTAAAACCCAAAAACGAAAATAATTAAACCCCCCAAAAAAATGAAAATAAAAATAAAAAATACAACTCAATAATTTTAAAAATACAACCGAATAATTGTATATTAATTTAATAGTAATATGATCACTACTACCACTACTATTAAAAGTTTTCCGATGTGTCGAGTAGTAACTATAGTAACTACTATTAACTATTAAATTAAAATATCAATTATCTATCACCTGACCACAGAAAGGAAAATGAAAATAAAATGAAAAAAAAATTGAAAATAGCAGGTACGTGACAATGGCTGGGTAAAATAAAACAGACGGGGCAATAAAAAACTGTACGCGCGTAACGCCCTCACAGTACCACAACGAAGAAAAAAACGATTTACCAGTAACAAACACCAATTATTTGTATACAATCGTTAATTCCAAATGATATTGTTATATCATAAGAGTGTGAGAATATCACTTTTTATATGACCAGATGGTATATTTCAGCTTTGGTTTATATACTAATCGCAGTTAAAAGGCTTTTAATAACCAAATACCGACTAAAAATGACCATTTTCTAATAGTACCACTAATAATTTAATAGTGGAAATACATAATAACCATTATTTTTTGCCACCAAAAAGTAACTTATTGAGTGATAAAATTGTTTATTTTTTGAGGAGACAACAAAATATAAAAAAAGTCGACGACGAATATTCAAAAAAGTAAATTCCAAATTTTCACATGTTTGCTTTGTTGTTTTAGCCGGGTAAAGTTTAATTAACCAGCAAATCCGCCGTAGTGTTTGGCTTATGTTCTGTTTTTTGTTTTTTTGTTTTTCTCATATAAATTACTAGATTAGGAAAGCGAATGATGGGCCTTTTCCCTTTTCCAGTGGCACAGTTTCTCTATTAGGAAATATAAATAAATGAGAACAGAAAAATGAAAATAGGGAAATGGCTAACTGTGCAGTCGTGCAGAAGCGAGGTTAACACAGATGTTTGGGTGACTTGGTGAGGGTAACCTTTCATCTTTTTTAAAATGACGTACTATATGTAGCTTAGATCCATATACATATATATATATATATATATGTATATGTATATGTATATGTTTGTATATGCATTGTTACAAGAGTTGTCAATGAATCTTCATAACCAATGCAAGGATATGTTCAACCTTTCTATAATTGTTTACACTGTATTATAATTTCAGTAACTAGGCTATTATTATGTCTTTGTTCTCTCAACAGTCTGCCACAATATCTTCATTCTGACACTAAGTCTTGGTCTTGTCTCTGTTTTTCTCTTTTTCTGTGTAGCCGTCTTTTGGCTTTTCATGAAGTGTCGGAAATTTACTTTATGTGTCCCAATAATATAAATATATATATATATATACTCGTATGTACGTGCGGTATCGTTTTTAAAACGTTTAGATATTCGGCATTTGAGGACATACAGTGCAGCAGTTGGTCTCCTATACATGAACACTGATACTCTAACGTTAGTCTAAGAAGTCGTTTAGAAAATGTCAATTGATCAACTGACATGTCTAATAGGTATGAACAATTACAATAATTTTACAGATTTTATCTTCCTTCTTTTTCTTTTTTTACTAACTTCTATTTATTTTATTCAAATAGTTGGCGAAACACCTTCAATACAGTTCATCGCTTGGCGATTAAGTCTGGGAAATGTATTCATTAAATTGGTTTCACAGTATGTTTCTATTGACGGTTTAATATCATGGAAATCAACTAGACTTGGTGCTAACTTCTTTACTCCAAATATATTCGCAAAGACAATTGAAGAGGTTAAGGAGAAAACTTCAATGCAAAATGATTCAGAAAATAAAAAATATAAATCAGATATAATCGTTATATCAGGAACTTCATTAGATTCATTCGAAAAAAACTGTGTTGAGTTGCAACCATTTTGCCATCCAAATACAATTGTAATTGTTTGTTCAGATTTTGGTGTAGATTTGGAGAGTACTGCAAAAACAATATTCAAAAATAATTGTAAATTTGTTTTATCAATATATTGTGCAGCTGAATGTCGACAATTGTCATTGGGATCATTTGCTTTGATAAATGATCAAGATTGTTATTTTTATATAGGTAACACGACAATTAAAAATGATATAATTGAGACTGACTGTGAACCTACGGCAGTGTTGAATTTGTGTGAAAACTTTTATGACGATCCTATTATGTTAAGATTTTGCAAGATTATAACCGAAAGTAAATGGGTAATAGTCGATTTTATCAAAGATTCGAGGAAAATGTCAGCGATTGTATGGAAACATATTATTCCAAAAATTTGTTTAAATATTCTTTGCATTATATATGATAAATTTGAGTATAATGAGCTGTTACAAAATAACTCAACAAAAGCCATTTTTGAAGATCTAGTTGATGAATTGATGTTAATTTCGTATAAACAATGTCAAATAAGAATTGAAGAATTTTTTGATCCTAACAAAAACGTTATAAACTATAATAACATCATTACATATTCAAATAAAAAAAGACAAGAAATTTGCGACACCACATCAAATGAATATCCAGAATATCTTTCATTACCTTTCGAACTTTATTGTTTTTACCATAAATTGGAATTTCCAGCTCATATTCTACTTTATCAACCTATAATTCTTGGAAAAAAATATAATGTATCATTTTCAAATTTGAATTTCCTTTATAGTTTCTATTCACAACTTTTGAATCTAAGTGGTTTTTCTATTTTTGGTGGTCTTTCTGAACAAAAGACATATTTTTTCCATAACCTAAAGGGACGTTTAGAACTTGAAAATGACAGAGGCAGTTTGAACGTCACAAATTATTCCAAGTCAGAAAAAAAAAAGAAGCATAAAAAACATAAGAAGAAAGGAAATAAATCATCAACTAGTATTGGTAATAATGTGATAAATGCTAGTCAAGATCCAATGGTGGAAAGTGTAAATGATTTAATTCAAAGTGATATGGCACTTGGGAGTTCAAAATTGCCTATGAACTCGGATCTTACAGGAAATGATTTTACTAATGATGCACTATTTTCACCAGGATTCGAGGATGTCTTCTTGAACTTAAGAAGTAGTCTAAATTCAACAGGTCTCATACGTGTCGATCCTGATTTGTCAAAGACAGAGATCAAGAAAACGTCCCAATTTAATGAAGAAGTTGTCTCATATATGGATTCAGAAACAGAAACATCTTCAAGTGAATCTGACAGTCAAGGTACAAATAACCTTCATAGTAAAAAGAATTCTAAAATAAACGTGAAGGATGCCGATAATTCATATAGTTCAGATGAGAGTTCAGATATTGTAGTTTTGGAAAACTTGTCGATAAATCAAAATAAATACAAGAAGTATTCAGAAAGCTTGGTGGATTTCTTTGAGACACCAAAATTATTTAAAAAATTTAAAACAAGAGTACACAGTAATTATAATGGAAATTATTGTAATAATCAAAAAACTTCAAAGTCTGAAACTACTTTGATGGACAATAGACCCTATTCTACATCTTGTTTGGAATTCAAAAGTAAAAATTACTCTAATGTTATATCAAATGACCTACTGGAGTTACATAGTCAAATGTTGAAATTGGAAATCCAAAATAGCAGCATTGACAACAAAGAAAAAAGAAAACAATATGCCAATCTTGAGTTAAAACTTTGGAAACTTCAACGTCGTTTTCATGAATTTAATGGAACAATAAGTAAGTATCAAACCGAACCTCTTGAGGAACTTTTAAATCATATTGACATTTTGAATAAAGGTAATACTGGTGATATTTTAAATTGGACTACATGTAGATATGGTGAGGTTGATTTCTACAAAAATATTCGACAAGATAAAGAAGAGATTATGAATCTTTTTAAGGATGGTGTTAATGGGAACAAAAATTTGAAAACAAGTATTCTACCAAATTGAATTAACTTCATCGGCTCCAAAGGTATTATATGGATAATTTTGAAAGTAAATAATTGCCTAAAATGTTATTTATTTAACACTCTATATATTTTACATATCGATATATACCTATGTGTATGTATGATTCCATATTGAATATATATCATGAAGTTAAGACGTGTAAGGACTTGGGCATTATTATTTAAGTTAATTATTAATTTTATCATTAGCCTATTCATATAAATCTTCATCTAATCTAGCGGCTGGGTTACTTTCGATGAAATCTAGAGAAACCTTGTGACCTAATAATTCTCTAATATTTTGAACCTTATATTTAATCATAGTTGGTCTTTCTAAAGATAGACCCCAACCTAATACTCTTAGATCTCTAGGTAAACCCATTGGTTCCAACATTTCTGGTCTGAACATACCAGAGTTACCAATTTCAACCCACTTACCTAAACCTTCGTGCCATGAGAAAATTTCCATGGATGGTTCAGTATATGGATTATAAGTTGGCTTGAAACGTAAACCGGTAACACCCATCTTGGCAAAAAATTCTTCCATGAATTTAATTAGATCACCTAAAGTGATATTATAATCAGCTAAAACACCTTCAACTTGGTGGAATTCAGCTAAATGTGTGGCATCCACGGCTTCGTTACGGAAAACACGATCAATGGAGAATAATCTAGTTGGTTTTGGATCTTTAGCTAATTTATGTAACATGGCAGCAGAGATGGCAGTCGTGTGAGTTCTTAGAACTAATTTTTGAGATTCTTCAGCTTTCCAGTTGTAACGGTAACCAATAGAATCGAATTTACCTTCTTCATGGACTGCTTTTATATTGTTCATGTAAACTTTGTCTTCTGGTAAGTCAGACTTAGAAGGATCTTTAATGTAAAAAGTATCTTGTAAATCACGAGCAGGATGCTGTTGTGGCACATATAAAGCATCAAAATTCCAGAAACCAGTTTCAACGTATTGATTGGATGGCATTTCAGTGAAACCCATAGAGAAAAAAATTTGTCTAAATTCTTCTCTAACTTTATTCAATGGATGCAGGGCACCTGATTGTGGGTCAATACCTTGAGAGTTGAAGTTGTATGGTTTGAATTTAGCATCCTTGTAAGAACCGCTGGTAATCATGTCTGAAGTAACATCAGTTTCGGATTTAATTAAATCTAGAGAGAAATCAGGACCCTTGATAACAGAGAAATCAGCATTTTTCTTTGGGATAATCAACTTCCTCTTTTTCAAGTCAGCGATGATCTTGTTGTCAATTGGTTCATTTTTGATAATTTTTTCTAATATATCCTTTGTTTCATCGACGATTGCAGATGGATCCTTGGCTTTATCACTTAATTCTAATTCGTTTTCTTTAGTTTTGATGATCCAACCATTTTTGAAAGCACGAGCTTGACCGACTTTACCATTCGGTCCTAACTTGCTTGTAACATCTTTAATTTGCAATTTACCCATATCATTGATTAATTGAACTAATTTCACTTCATGAGAACCGTTGTTTAAAATATTGTTACCTTCTTCAGATAAATCGTATGTAATTGTTTCATTTTTAGTATAGGTCAATTTTCCATGAGCTTTTAAAGAATTCAAAACTGATAAGACATCTTGAGGGTTGACGTTAGCGAAGACAGCAGTGGTGGATTTGATTTCACCTAAAATATCTAATTGTTTTAAAACTTCTAATTGGAAAGCTGACATTTCTGCACTGATAATTGATCTAATAGATTCTTGAAGTAGTAAGCTTATCAGCTTTTCTTTAAAGTTATGCAATCAACCAATTTCAAAATGGAAAAACAGTATTCTTTTATAAGTAGCAATAAACTTTAAAAAGTCAATCACAACTTAAAAAGAAATAACTTTAATTGTTAATGGTGAGATCTCTTGTGTATTAAAATGAATTTATGTTAATGTTCATTTTTCTCACCATCGAGTTAATTATGAATCATTATTTTTTCTAAAATTTTTCTTTTTTCCTCTCTTTGCTTCAAAGTATCAATTGGAAAATTGAACCTTTTCCTTTGCTAGGTTGGCCACTACCAAAAACAACGAGACTTGGCTTAACAAAAATTTTCGATTTTTCCATCACTGTCTTTGCATTGCACAAGACTTCACAAAAGAAAAAAACCACCCGAGCTGTAACATCAACAGCAAAAACCATTCAAAAAAATCTCGAAACCTGTCACCCGCTGAACTCAAAAAAGAAAAACGCATCCAGAACAAAAAGAAAACTTCGCAGCAAAACTGTTGCCCATGAACCTTAGAGAGATGGTCCGCCTAATGGTTCTAAAACACAATACGCATCACGTGCAAATTAATTTGCTCACTAAGCGACGCAAATAGCCTTATATGAAGAGTAGTAAATCGTAGTTAGACACCTTGGTTATTGAGCAATAACATTGATGATTGCTTCAAATATAAGAACGATACATCTTGCATGTTATATCACTAGTTGCAAGGGAGACGATCTTTTCATGGAGACTCTGACTTCAAAAAAAGATCACAACCAAAATTCATATTGCACAGTGATATATTTGTGTAATAGCAAAAAATGCATGCAAACCATTATTCTCAACTATACATAATCATTACTTCATCAAAAGTGAAATTCCAAATGTTCACTTCTTGAAGTACTCTTATTAATGTTTATTTTTATTACTGTTAAGGTCCTATTTTGTTTATTAATTCTGCAACCTTCAATTGCCGCCCAGGCCACCTAAATTAAAAATTCTTATAATCAGTTTCAGATTTGACACACTTGACCAGACTAGAGCCGTTATTCTTTATACATTATCAGGCAACAATTGTAAAGCCAATTAGCATCTATTGATCCAATATAAGTTCAACCTTCCATCCTAAGGTTATTTATAAGGTAATCAGTTCCCTTATGTAGATCTGATACCCGCTGTCATGTCGTCTTCACGGCATTCGTGTCCGGGTAACAAATTTTATTTTTCAACTTAGCAATTTCAAAAATTTTAAACTGCGATGAGCTACAAATTTTACAATAATGCATGCATTCAAGTGCATATATATAAGTATATTCGTATCCGTACCTGTACTAGTCGGAAGTCTGGTGGATACTTCTACGTTGACTTTCTTTTGAACTCAGATAGTTGCACAATACACAGATCAATTATGGACAAGACTGTTGAGGATCTGTTTAAGCAATTAAAAGAGGCCTCCAAGACTGAGGAAGTGAATAAAAATGGGAACGGAACTGTGTCTTTAGAGGAGGAGGATATCTCAGAAAACAAGGATGTCCTACAATTGGATGATGATTCAAAGGACACTGAGAAGGAATTTGAGAAGATTGAGAAGAATTTGCGCCAGCTGCCAAAATTACAAAACGAGTTTGATCAATTAAGTAAAGTAAGCAACAACGACGAGAAGAAACATGAAGATATTCAAGGCAAAAAAGCAGTAAAACTAGAAAACAGGGAGAAGAGTGCAAGGTCGACTACTGATTGGTTTACAATGCCAAAAGTTGACTCTTACAAACGTGACCAAGTGCAAAGGGACTTGTTGCTGTTGAAACATCGTTCTGCTTTAGATCCTAAAAGACATTATAAGAAAGACAAATGGAAAGTACCAGATAGATTCTCAGTAGGAACTATAGTGGAGGATAAGACAGAATTCTTCAGTAGTAGAATGACTAATAAACAAAGAAAGTCCACTATGTTGGAGACCTTGATGGCTGATGACGATTCTAATAAATACTTCAAGAGAAAATATGCTGAAATACAAGATCGTAAAACAAGTGGTAAGAAAGGTCATTATAAAAAGATAAAAGAAATGAGAAAACGTAAGTGAAGATACTTCAAATAAATTTTTGTAGTTTTGTATGTTATATAATAAAAAAAACACCATTGCATTTCATATAACTTTTGATTTACGAACGTTTTTACATGGTAAAATCAATAAAGATCAAAAATGAGTAAGACCATATTATTATTTTAATTAGATACTATTAAATATTTACATATACACATAAAATATAAGCGCCATGTTCCAGCTTGTAGAATGTCACCAGGAATGTTAATGTAGCAAAATTAGAAATTTAATGGCTGATCGTAGGCAGCCATTGCAGCTTCTTTGAAAGCTTCAGACAAGGTTGGGTGAGCGTGACAAACTCTAGCAACATCTTCAGCAGATGCACCGTATTCGATAGCCAAACCAGCTTCGGCGATCATTTCACCAGCATTTGGACCGATGATGTGAGCACCTAGTATACGTTCAGTCTTTTCATCAATCAAAATCTTAACAAAACCTTCGGTATCCGAGTTTGTTTTAGCTCTTGAGTTAGCAATGAATGGGAATTTACCAACCTTAAATTTAATATTAGCTTCTTTCAATTGTTCTTCAGTTTGACCAGTCCATGCGACTTCTGGGTGAGAGTACATAACTGATGGAATATTGTTGTAATTGACGTGACCATGGCCAGTCTTAAAATATTCTACAGCAGCGACACCTTCTTCTTCTGCCTTGTGTGCTAGCATAGGACCGAATGTAACATCACCAACAACCTTGATGTTTGGATGTTTAGAATTGAATTGGTCATCGATAACCAATCTTCCTCTCTTGTCTACTTCCAAACCGATCTTTTCAGCATTCAAACCTTTAATGTATGGTCTTCTACCAACGGCAACCAACAATGCGTCAGCTTGCAGCTTTTCCTTCTTACCGTCTTTAACGGCTTCAACTTCAATATTAACAACTTCACCTTCTCTAACGCCAGATAAGACCTTAGTGCTTAACTTAAAATTGATACCTTGTTTTTTTAGAAACTTTTGAGTTGCCTTTGCGACTTCACCGTCCATAGAGGCACCTATTTGTGGTTGGAATTCTACAATTGTAACTTCGGAGCCCAAACGACTGTATACTGATGCCATTTCCAAACCAATGATACCACCACCGATGATAGTGAATCTCTTTGGAATTTCTTTCAAAGACAAAGCGCCGGTAGAAGAGATAATTCTCTCTTCATCAATGGTGATACCTGGGAAAGGAGTAACTTCCGAACCTGTGGCCACAATGACTTTTTCAGTCTCCAACACTGTCTCTTCTTTGACTGAACCCTCTAAGCCATCAACTGGGCTGACTTTAACGTGAGTAGTGTCCTCAAAAGAACCTTCACCCTTATAGTAAGCAATTTTATGTTTTTTGAACAGCATTTCGATACCGCCTGTCAATTGCTTAACTACAGTATCTTTATGTTTTTGTAAATTAGCAACATTAATATTGACAGTTCCATCAATATCAATACCTCTCCCCTTGGCGTCTGATTTCATCTGATGAAACAACTGAGAGTTGTTTAGAAGAGCCTTAGAAGGAATACAGCCTACATTTAAACAAGTACCCCCCAACCTGCCTCTCTTTTCGACACAAGCAGTGTCGTAACCTTGTTGAGCAGCCTTAATAGCAGCAATATAGCCACCTGGACCACCCCCAATAACAACAACTTCATGTTTCTTATTAGCAAACAGTCTAGATGCAACAGAAAAAGATCTCTTACTAGAAACAGATCTCAACATGATATAGTTCGATTAATATGTAGTATGTGTATTATAGTTTTGCGAGCGTGTGCGTCTATGTGCGTGCAGATCCTTAAGATTTAAGGTGTACTGATGCAAAAATTGATCGTATGGAATATATGAAAAACGGGATATACAGATGTGTAAGCACCAATAGGTCTACTATCACACAATATCGTATCATATAATTTCAACAATAACTATAAACTTCTTCTTATTTATATATGATATATACTTTGTTATAGTTTACTAATCCTTAAATTTAACCATTATATCGTTTAATTAATTGGTCGCTTTTTGATTTCCGTGACATCGGAAGTCATCTTATACGGACGCAATAGGGTTTCAAAGATTAGGGTGTTTGGTTTTTTGCGTTGACGTAGGGTTTACTATCATTTTAGGGTTAGTCTGTTGAAGATGACCAAGTTCCAACCTGTCAGATTTATATTAAATGTATTAACTATTTAAGTAATGTAGTCTAACAACTTTTAGTTAATGATAGTTTAGCAGCAACGTATAATGGGGTGTCAGATCGCAGAGAGTGTGTTGCTCTTGTGAAGAAAACTTTTGAATTTAGCGAAAACGTATAAATTTGAGATTACAACAGAGTGGATATATTAAAATAAAAAAATAGTGTGTAATGGTATCTGCTCCAGAATTGAAGAAGTATTTAGAGAAGAAGATTGTTATTAAATTGAATGGTGAGAGACGTATTGCTGGGGTACTTCGAGGTTACGATGTGTTCTTGAACGTGGTAGTCGATGATGCCGTAGAGGTTAGTAAAAATGGGACTTCTCTAAATCTTGGTTCACAAACCGTTGTCAGAGGTAATTCAATACTCTCAATAGAGGCCTTGGATACTCTAGTGTAAAGGTCAGAACTTATAAGTTTATTTGGATAGCATTAAATACATCTGTAGAGATAAATATATATGTTTGTATATTTTAAAAAAAATTGTTTCATGGTTTCATTTTATTTTTTATTTTGGACACCTTGGTTTAGAGATTGGATCTGATTCTCATCTCGACACCTGCTTCTTCGTATCCACATTTCTCATAGAACTTGACATTTTTACGATCACAATCTAAAATTATCTTATAACATCCATTAGCGAACCCAACACTAGTCAATTTGTCAATTAAGAATTTTCCCAATTTTTTTCCCTGGTACTTCTCAGAAACTGAAATATCCTCAATGTGTCCAACTAGACCACATTCATGAATCAATTTCTGTTCAATTATAATATTCCCAGTGGCGGCTACTTGTCCATTATGATCATCGACAATGACAAAATTATTATATTTGTAACCGAGCTCACCACCTTCTTGTTTCCTAGCATTTAATAACCTGATAGAGTCCCAATAGCTAACAATGGACTCAAAATGAGACCTGGAAATAGTCCCTACCGTAGTCAAACTCTTCAAGGTAGATAGAACACCTTCATAATCTTCTTTTCTGGTTCTTCTAATAGAGAAACCTTCTGGAGATGTCATTGTTCGTGTCGTTTTTGATAGGGGGTTTCTTATTTAACTTTTAAAGTAAACGAACTTTTAAATTTAAATTTCAAAATACTGCTCCTTGTTATTATACTAACAACGATTCAAAAACAAACTTCTATTCAATAAAATGATCTTTGTTTGAATGACACTTACACTGTTATATTCACTTGACTCAATGGATCAAATCGCAGGTTAACGCTATAAAAAAAAAGTTGGATAATAGACACAGAATGCATAATTGACTATGCAACCATTGTCGTGTATTAAAAAGGATGAAATACATATAGTAATACGAAATCATATTATAATCTATTTACAGCTATGATTAATTTATATATTTGCTCTGTTATTTATTTGTTAGGACTTCAATAAATACTTGGATATTTTCCAATGATTTTATGAAATTATTATTTATTGTCGCCTTTAAACTTCTTGAATGCATCTTTGATGAATTTTTCTATTCTTTTCAAAGAATTCAAGTCATTCTCTGAACTAGTTCCAACAGTACTTGCTTGGTCCATGATAGAACCAGAGCCGTTGACAATGGTCCTTTTTGCCATTTTGTCATTTGTGACATCGGCCAGGCCTTCCCATAAACATCTTTCAATGT
The DNA here is from genome assembly GCF_000236905.1 of Tetrapisispora phaffii CBS 4417. Taxonomy (NCBI): domain Eukaryota; kingdom Fungi; phylum Ascomycota; class Saccharomycetes; order Saccharomycetales; family Saccharomycetaceae; genus Tetrapisispora; species Tetrapisispora phaffii. Next base: position 95,703 of record NC_016523.1, read on the forward strand.
TACTTTGTGGTTTCTTTATCACTATTTTGTATTGTACATTCATATTACCACGACCGGTACCATTTCTATATGGTATACCCATGTTTGGAATGGAAGTTACTTGATCGTGTTGCGTACCGGATATCACTTTCAGCCTAATGTTCTTGCCATCGACAGTTTCAATCTCAACAGTACCGCCTAATGCAGCTGTTGTTATTGGAATCTCTTTTATTGTCCAAATATCGTATTTGTTCTTTACAAAGAATTTTGGATCAGATTTGACACGGATTCTCACTAGTAAATCACCTCTTGACAATTTAATGCTTTTATCGTTTTCACCAACAGCGATGTTCGGATAAGAACCTTCACCTGGTATACGTATCACATCACCATCGGATAAACCCGATGGGAAATTCACGTTTAAGGACTTCTTTGAATTAATCTTAACACCATCACCGTCACATGCAGAACAAGTATCTTCCCGAGCGATTGTTGTACCTTCCCCATGACAATGCATACAAGTGGAGGCCATTTGGAATCCTGATTTGACGTGTACTTGTGTACCGGTACCATTACAATACGAACACGTCTTTCTCTTATGTTGTTCACCATTCTTCAAACCTGAACCATGGCAAGTACCGCATGGATCCAAACTTTTATACTTTAAGCTCACATTATTCAGTCCAAACACTGCATCTTTGAAAGAAACAACATGTTGTATTTCTATCGAGTCACCTTGATACTCTCTCACTATATTCGCACGTCCATTAAATCCACCTGCATCTCCACCGTTACGGAAACCCGATCTTCCAAAAGCTGCGCCGAATAAATCTTCAAAATTCAATCCACCAAAATCAGCAAATCCACTAGCACTAGCACCACCACCAAATGGATTAAACCCACCAGCACCATTTGCATTACCATTCTGATCGAATGCAGAAGATCCATATTGGTCATATTGTAACTTCTTCTTCTCATCCGACAGAATCTCATAGGCATTTTGTAAATTGTGGAACGTCTTATCAGCACCTGGTTCTTTATTAATATCTGGGTGATATTTCTTAGCTAACTTATAATAAGCTCTCTTAATATCAGATGGCGAGGCATCTCTCGATACCCCCAACGTCTTATAAGGATCTTTAAAAGTTTCATCTGCATTGAACAATGGTTTCGTAGTATGTAACAACCTCTTGTAATTATTAACGTACAGCAAAGGTCTCTTCCCATTGAAACCCCCAGCTTTCACAAAATTTCTCGACACTAATTTACTAGCCAACATTATGACTAATCTTTTCCGACAATGAACGTTTTGTAAGGATCTGTTCTAAATGGTATCTTTCTCCCAAACAAAACTACTTAAACTATTCTTGACTTCCAAACGTCCCTCTATGAAATAAGAGTCTTCTTGCAAACACACACACATTTATATATATATATATCCATTAATTACTTTTATATAAACTCAATCTTTAAAGAAGCAACTATCCATTTTTCACTCTCAATGGACTAAAAGACCTTTTCCAGCAACTTCTATAAGAGAAAACGCCGCAGAAAAAAAAATATATATTCTAATAGTCAATATGTATCTCTTGATGAATAAATTGAACTATTAATGTCAAATAAGAAAAAGATGGACTCATATACCGTCAATCATATGTATGCTATGATGGCAGATGGGGTCGTTGTTATTATAATGCAAGCTAACAGCTTCAACTGTGAACCTCATTGAGATTGGTGTTAACGCCTTAGTTAAGGCTTTTACGCGTACTCATCACTTGAAGACAGTTACCAACTTTGAATCATTGTTAATATATTTAATGAACTTAAGTTCATTAAATATAGGTATACTTGGTTCTAACGGTTTTGACCTGGTGTTTAGTCTGTGAGTGCTGTATCTGGAGGTTGGGCAGAGTGGTTTTTTAAGAAGTTTCAAGCGATGGATTTCAGTATTGATGCGTCTAGTAGTGTTGAAAGCAGTGACTCGAATTCGAGTAGGAGTGACATTGATAATGAATTGGTGTTGGATGAGGAACAAAAGAAGGTTTTAGAGTTGGAAGAATTGAAAGAGCAGTTGTTGTTGAAGAGAAGGAATCTTGTTAGCCAAATCGATGGTTTGAAGGCTACTGTCAATGCCGAGAAGAAGAAGAAATTGATTCAAGGTCGAAATTTAGATTCAAATTCAAATGAGTTATTACTGAGTCTGATGTTGACTTCCAATAGGTTTAATACGAGTATCGGTGATGAGAGGAAAGATCCAATTCAGAAGATTGATGGGTTGTCTTCGATACAGAAGGAATTGTTACACAAGTTCGACACTTTGCCGTTATTGAACGTCGATCTAAGGTTGAAGTATTTGGAAGACTATTTATTTACAAACGTGGATGTTCAGGTTATCTCCAATGAGTTAGCAAATGACGATATTGTACATTCTACAATTGTTTTCTTCTTTAAATTATCTGATTTATCAATAACACTCACTTTGAAATATGATCAAGTATTAGGTATTTTGGAAGAATTTGAGATAGTATCAATTTCAGATAATTATGCTTTAAATATAATGCCAATTGTAAAGAGTTGCACTAATAATCCAAACTTATTTCTATTTTTTTGCTTTGAATATGATAAACTCATTGGAAAACGTAATACTATAATGAATGAAGTTCTAACTGCTATTAAAAATAGGTTAATGAAATATGAGATGCTTAATGATAATGAAACGCTAGTCTTATATAACCAAGTATTGCAAGATGATGGAGAGTTAGCAATTATTAAACTGGAACTTAATTATCTAATAGCTTTCAACGATACAGATTCTAATTTCAGGTTACCATCAACAAAAATTGAACAAAGTTTATGGAAAGATGATCAACTAATAACGAATAATAATGATATAATGAACTCTCTAATGAAGGAATATGGTGTCTTCGAAGGGTTAAAAGAGTACTGTAAATCGTGTCTGTTCCCAATTACTTAGTCCAAGTATGTTTAAATCAATAATGAAATTGATAAGATCAAAAGTCATATCTGATGTCTCTGTAAATATTTTGCTTATAATGTTTGTATAAAGATTATAGAAAATGTATGTTGTAATATTATAGAAGGGATGTTTTAAAACCCACCGTCGAACCCACAGTCGAACCCACCATCAAGCCCACCATCATAGCCTGGACCGTAGCCACCATCAAAACCTGGACCGTAGCCATCATAATAATGAGGGGTTAGTGCATTTGATAAGAGAGCACCACCCACTAAACCTACACCTGCACCTGCCAAACCACCATATAGAGCATTATTTCTACCACTGCTTTTCCCTTGAGTATTTTGCTGTTGATAGTAAGGCTGTTGTTGTGGGTATTGTTGTTGGATATAGGGCTGTTGTGGGTATTGTTGTTGAATATAGGGCTGTTGTGGGTATTGTTGCTGAAACTGCTGCTGTGGGTATTGTTGCTGTTGCGTTTGTGTTTGTACTTGTTTACCATTTTTATTGTCGTTCACCACCTCATCATAGGCAGGAGGTTCGTTCGGATCAGAAGCATTAGCTGATCCAAATTTCCAACTGGTACCATTAGGAGGTTCCCACTGAGAGTTCCCATTTGATAAGTTAATAAAAAACCATGTCTGATATTCTTTATCAAACTGAGCAGTCCATCCCTCAGGAATGAATGGTTGATTCTTTCTACTTTGTGACATGACGATATTGTGTACTCCTAACTGTACGACTGTGTGATTTCAATGAATGATGTACTTTTTACTAATTAACTTTTTAGTAGTGCTGGCCAACAAAGAATAATGATCTTGATCTATATGATTATACTAGTAGATTATGAAATTCTCAAGAATATCAATTCTCTATTACTCAAGCATCACCATGCCTCTCTTATCTTTCCTCATCAGCATAATTTTATTTATGACTTCTCTTTTTACCTGGACTTGTTATCAATTTTTCAAACCATTATTATAACTAAAAACCTCAACTTTGATAAAACTAAATTTAAATAGTTCAAGATATTCATAATAATACCTATTCAGACACAAATGCTCTTCAAATTGCACTTAAACTAGACAATACTTATTTAATTAGTCAGAATTATCGTCAAAATGTCTCCTGAAGTATCGATCAAGAATTTCTTAGAAATATACCATTCAAGTTCAATCAAGAATCAATGCCTGAATAACATATCTGTTATCTATAATAGATTCTTCAGCCTGATCCAATGTACTTTTATTATCACATAGTACATGTATCTTTTATAACTTTTAAATAAATTAAAGCACTGATTTATAGCAATGTCCCTTGCAACTTTTGATATCACCTTTCCTTAACTGAGGGAAAAAGTCAGAATCTTCGAAATCAAAAAATCAAAAACAACATTATAAATAATTTATAGACTGATAGCATCTACCGATATATTATTTATTGAATATATGTAATAAGGTTTTTAACTTTATATAAATCTTGTGTATATTACTTGGTGACTATTCTAGAAAAGTGTTGCCAAAGTTCAGCTGTTTTAGTACATTGAGTATACGTTTTTGTCAGCTTTCATTTCAGTTGTTTTCAATTTATTATTAATAAAAATAAAAGAAAACAATTTTTAAATAACTAATATTCCTTTTAGATTGATAGTGATCTGAACTTCAACGTTAAACGTTTAACGTTCTGGTATTTACTTTTTTTTATTTGAGTGTTGTTATCAAGTGGTACTTGTATTCTGCATTTGAGAGGATGAAGGGAAGTTCCCCAGTTAAATATCCTTTGAAGAATGCTGATGTACATTATACAAACCAAGTTTGTCATGGTGGGAAAACTTGTCTGAAATGTGAATGCATAGAGAGAAAAGCTATATATGATGATTTATTTAAAAAAACTCTAATGAATGATAGCATAAGAACTCCAGAATTGGTTTTTGGTAATGGATTAAGTCAGAAAAAAATAAGTTTAAAAAAATTAAACTTAATAATGGAGTTGCTAAAAACAATATAGATTCCATGGAATTATTGAATAGACCTAACGTTCTTGCGACGCCATTGTCTGGTGATTTTGAAACAAATAATAGTGTCACTAACCAACCATCTACCACAGATAATTTGAAAAATGAAACTGCAGAAAGTACTGAAGTGTATCAACCTAATAACTATGAGCGAAGTGATGCAATCAGTAACAGAGCTAATACTGTAATAAATTCTGCAAGTGACATGGAAGATCTAGGGACGGTTAAAGTTTGCACACCCGCATCCTCTTTTATGGTCAATACAGATCAAATTGGCGGGTCCATAATTAAAGAGAGTGTCGATGACTCAAGCAATAATACTAGTTCACAAAATAACCAGATTGGCCAAGATGCCATAGCTGATGATACTTTACCACCATCTCCAGTGGCCTCCCCGGTCATAATATTTCCTGTAGAAAGTAGTGATGAGGAAAATAAAATAGTTGCATTGACAAAAGATAAAAACACTAGCCCTCTGATAGATTTTGGTACCACAACAGTTGAATCTCTTCAAAATTTGACGGACGAATTGTTGCACACTCTACAGACAGACTTTCAATCAAAACAATGCTACAAAAACATATTATTTAATTTAATTGCGCAGATGAATAGAAGTGATCTTTCAGACTTAGGTACATTACTAAAGGATAACTTAAAGAGAGACTTTATAACGACTTTACCAATCGAAATAACATTAAAAGTTTTGAGGAATTTGGATTTTCAAGATATACAAAATTGTTCTTTAGTAACGAAGTCATGGAATTCATTGCTTACATCTACTGCATATATTTGGAAGATGTTGCTTATCAAAGAAAATTTCATTAGCAGACAATCATTTTCTAAGTATTTCAAAACACTTTCTTTAAAATATCCAGAAATTGGGACAGATTATGAGAAAGGCTATAGATTAGATTTTCTAAGAAATTATAAATTCCTAAAAAACTGGTATAACGTTAATTTTACTCCTGAAGTTACCTCATTACCTGGTCACTTGACGAGTGTTATAACTTGTCTTCAGTTTGAAGATAATCGTATTATCACTGGTGCCGATGATAAAATGATAAGAATATATGATGCTGTCACTAAGAAGTTTGTGAATGAGTTAAGAGGTCATAATGGGGGGGTGTGGGCATTGAAATACGATGAAAATGGAATATTAGTAAGTGGATCTACAGACAGATCTGTTAGAATATGGGATATTGATTTAGGTGTGTGTACACATGTGTTTAAAGGCCACACTTCCACCGTAAGGTGTTTACATATTGTTAAATATAAGAATATCAAATATGTTGTGACAGGGTCAAGGGATAATACATTACATGTTTGGAAATTACCTAATAAGTGTAATACAGAAGACAAAGACAAATACCCGATAGTATACGATTCTACAGAAGAAAATCCATATTTTGTTGGTATCCTGAGAGGTCACTTAGCTTCTGTACGTACAGTATCTGGATACGGTAATATTATTATTAGTGGGTCATATGATAATACATTGATGGTATGGGATATAATAAAAATGAAATGTTTGTACATTTTGACGGGCCATATTAATCGTATATATTCTACTATTTATGACCATAAGAGGAACAGATGTATTTCAGCAAGTATGGATTCAACAATTAGAGTCTGGGATTTAGCAAATATTCAAAATAATGGAACATGTACAGAAGTGATGAACTCCATGGTCAGTTGTGTCAATGTTACTGGATCTATGTACACATTACAAGGACACACTGCTTTAGTGGGATTACTAAAACTGTCTGATAAATTTTTAGTTAGTGCAGCAGCTGATGGATCTTTACGAGGTTGGGATGCTAACACTTATTCAAGGAAATTCACTTATCATCATAACAATCTAAGTGCAATCACGACGTTTGATATGAACGATAACCTTTTAGTTAGTGGTTCTGAAGGTCAATTCAATGTATACAATTTGCGTACTGGTAAATTAATCCATTCAAATATCTTACGAGCTGACCATATTTGGTCAGTACAATTTAAAGAGAATATATTGGTTGTGGCTATTGAATTTGATAGAAAGAGTTATGTTGAAATTTTAGATTTCAATATTCCATGCTCTTCTACAGCAACAACAACAGCAACAACAACAGCAACATTAACATCATCTACATCGTCATCAATCACTTCATCATCTTACTCCACCTCAGCAACTGCCTCCACTAATCACCAGTAGAATATGCAAATACTACTATCACAATTTTTTGCCTAGAATATCAGAACACACACATACGCACACACACATACGCACACACACATATATACATTTATACATATACAATATCAAGTAGCATATTTAGTAAATGACATAATGGTTATATGATGTGGGAAAGAGACTCAACAGATATGGGATAGGCTCATCTGTAAACCGTCACCCATTGGAATCGTGATACCAAACAAGTACATTTTATTAGCATTGCCCTTTTTAAGAAGTTGCCACGGTTCTATTTGTCTTATAAGATAACTAACAGTTTTCTATATTTCCAATCCTTTACAGGCTTACTGATATATGAAGATTTGAGGTAGACGGATACGCTTAAGGGGATATAACTAAGTGAAATAATTTGATGTGGCAAAATAAACGAATGAACAAGTGAAATGTATTTATACAAGATGAAAATTTGATATTAATATAACTACACATTTATAATTTAATCAGATTGTACATTATCTTAAGTATTATAAGTTATTAATCTAAATATAGGTGAAGTCGAAGAAAACCTGAGTTTAATTTTAATTACAGAGACAAAGCCTACCAAACAAAAAAAGATAACAACGTTAACATTCTGAGTTCCTAATAATTTATTTAACCATTGAATATTTGAACAAGACTACCATTATATATTCAAAAAATAGCATCTGAAATAGCAATAGTCAATAGATGAATTACACTAGTTCCCAGAGTGACCTGAAGGTGCCTGTACCTTTAAAAACAAACCGCTTTCGTTTTTGAAGGGGAACAATGGCCCCTCTAGGACTTCTTCTGATATTTGTTTAAATGATCATTTCAGAAGAGGACTAGATGAGTCATTTGTTGCCTCTGAAATACCAAGACCAAGATCCGCAACTTCAGGTACACCAAAACTGTTTAATTCCATGGATTCAGACTCAATATTCCAACAAAGAATCAAATACTACGATTTAGATTTTGACCCTGAGAAAGAAAACCATTTGAAGAATATTTTTGATCCAAAATCTAAGTGGTTTAGTAGAAATGTAAAACCGTTGATTATGATGGAAGATAATCTCCCTTATACTACAGAAACTCATACAGAAAGAGCGAAATACCTGTGCCATATTTTAGTTAATCTTTATATTGCTATTAGTTCACTGGATATACAAGGATTGGTCAATATTTCAAGTAAAGATTTAGCTGAATTCAAGAACGAAGTCGATAGTTTAGAACTAAATAGTGACTTCTTTTCGTTAAGCTATGCAAATGATGAAATATCACATTTAGATTTAAAAAGACATTTCAATCCTGTTTCAAGTCCTAAATCTCCTGCTAGTAAACAGACTGTCTTCAGTGATGAAGAGATTGAACAGTCTGAGGCTGAGGGACTCGAATTGATTGATATGAGTTCTTCTGGTAAAATTACTAATTTTTCAGCTACAATTATTAGCGTCAATCATTGGACAAACGAGCTAAGAAACTGTTTGAAATTCAACATACCTCTTTCTTTACGAAAAAAATTAGTAATAGTATTTTATCAATTATCATTAGTCCAAGGTCAGAAGATATCACGTCATATTTATATCGAAATGTTTGAATTTTTATCTGATAGAAACAACGATGGTACTGATTTTACAGAGCTTCTATATGAAGATGGTTTACGACTAGATCACATTCGTCTATATAATTTCTTGTTTGAATTTTTACCAACACCGGATTCAGACTACGTCAAAAGAGATTTATCTTCAAAGGAGGACTTAAACCTTTTTAAGCTGCTGCTGAGGTTAGCAGATGATGCAAAAATATTTTTTGATGAAACAAATTTAACACTAATGAAAGACAGCATGGACAAAATTATATCGAGCCTAGCACCATCAACTATGTCAATAATCCTGCCATTATTAACATCAAGTGTTCCATTTCATTATAATGAAATGCATAAGATAACTGATTATTCATCTTTTATGTACAGTATTTGGAACACATCTAGTCCAAATGTAGCCATAGACACGCATTTATACGACTTTATCGGAAATTTAGCCGAATATTCGTATTGGAATTATGTCAAAAATACTGACATTAAAAAGTATATCGAATTTGATAGATTTGGTATTTTTAATGAATCACAGTTAGATTTTATGTTTAACAGAATACAAGGACATTTAAAAAACGATTTTCAAATACATTCACAAAGCAGGACGATTAGGCCATTGATTTATGCCATTAATGGATCGTCTAATGAGTTATATTTTGAAAAATTGGAAAAGCTATCTAAGTCATTAGTTACATATGTGCATCCTTCTAATAATGGACATTGGACAAAATTGATTGCAAAATTCGTACAATGTTTTATCAAATTCTATCACAAAAGATATACTGATGAAGAAAAGGTAAGAAAAAATGGGATATCAAATAAAGCTATGTTAAACGAAGATACTCATGAGGAACTAGTAAGAATTTTTACACATTTACTAAATATTGGATCTCAAAATAAGAACGAAGATGTTTCAAACTATTACATATCAAGCTATACATATCTTCTGGATTTAAATCCACCTAACTCAAACTTAATTTATGACCACATTATATTGGAGTTATATGACGCATTTAGTGGTGAATACATCAATTCGAAACAGAGAATTATTACATCTATCAAGAAATACTCAAATATCATGAGATTTATGGTTATGGAGAAACTGTATCGTGTTCACATAACTAACATTTTTGTGACGCTTATTAGCAAATTGGATTATAATGATCTACAATTATCCAATTGTTTAATTAAGGGAATTATCGGAACGGCAACCTTTATCCCACTTGAAGTACCATCTTCTGAGGATGGTCACTATACTTTTGAATCATATACATTACCATTTATTCAACAACATTATGAACATTTAAAATTCAATGCTGACAAACTTTTTTATTATGAAGCAGAATTCTTAGACATGGCATATAAGGGTTCTTCCACTATCATTCAAAATAGCCTACAACAATATATTGAAAAAATCTTCCAATTTTTCACAATTGATATTGAAGATACTCTTATAATGAAAATGTGCAATACTACTATGATTATCATAGAATCCATGAGTGATGACATGTTTGAATACTTTTCCAAAGTCTTTCAAAAGTCTTTCTGGAGTATTGATGATTTTGGAGAAAAATCTCCTAATAACGAATTATTAACTATACAGTTAGCAGCTCTTGTAAAGAGAGATCATTCATTAAGCAAAAAATTGTACTCACAACTTTCATATAATATTAAAGAGCAAATCCAAAGAGGTGCAGGTTCAGTAAGAAGTGCCTCTGAAATTCAACAGAGGGATTTTAAATTGGTTTTGTATTTAACTGCTCTAAATGATATTCTAAGACAAAGCCACTCAGCCATTCTCGATTTTCATGAAGAACTTCTTGATTTTCTCAAAGAATTGTACAAAGCCATTACGAATCCTCCAGTTGCTGTTATTACATCAATATTAATTCATAGTATCTTAACATCTTTGACTATAACTGAGATCATAGATTTTAGACAATTTTCTGAATTTAAAAATATTTCTTATGAAGAAAAATGGGGTGCTTACCAATTTAACAATAATAAATTCCTAAAAGATAATTTGAATTTCAAATGGCACATACCAAGTGATAAGGAGGTGTCAGTGGCAATTGACTTCTTTGATAAAATATTTGACTTCTGTAAGTCCCAAGTTGAGATTATCATTACTTCCGATAGAGTTGATTCTAAAAGTAGTGATATTTTCCAAAAATATTTATTAGTCACAATTCATGCTATCTCTGGTATTAGCATATTGTTTGATCCAGATTTTAATAGGAATAAATCAAAACCCGCCGATGAATTAACCTATAAGGAGAAATTATTACTTGTTAAAAATCTTAATGAAAATAATCTTGACGGAAATGAACTAGATATAGATGTCGAAGCTATTTCCTCAAACAAAGGTGAAGATTATTTTGAAATTCATTCTGGTGATGAGAGTTCAGGTATAGTAGAAGTGACGGAAAACTTAGATCAATTAATAATGGAAGACAATACCAATGTATCCGAACCTCCTACTACTTTCGGTACACCAGTTATTGGTGCTAGCAACAATTTACCTATGTCTTCATTGAGTTCAAGTATCTCCTTCAGAGATGTAGATATTTATTCATTCAACTATTTTTTTGGGAATACTATTGAGGAAAAGTTTAGCAACAAATTGTACTTTCACATTCACAATACTAGAGACAAGGTAGGAAAATATTTTCACAAACTGTATTTATTTTTAACAGATAACTTTGAAAATTACACAACATTATTTCAGACATTACTGCATGGTATGAAAGTTTGGATTACTGACGTTGGAAAAGAAACCGTGTTTAATGAAGATCCAAGTGCGCTGTTAGATTGGTCTTTTAATACTAATATACAAAGCATTTCACATCGTGAGCTACCATACACTAGGACATGTATTGCTTTAGAAATTGATCAATTTCATAAAAATAGAGTTCTTTCAAGATCAACAAATAGAAGACCTTCAAAAGTTGAGTCAAAATTATTAAAAGATATCTTTTTACTCTCCATATCTGTTTATCCTGACATTTACAAACCAGCACAGTCCGCTCTAGCACATTGTACTAAACAAATAATTGGATCTTATTCATTTATTATCAATACTGCGCTAGAATCTCTAAAGTTATCAATAACTGAAAATGATTATATGAAAACGGAAGTGATACTTAAGACTTTGATGATTAAGAAGATCCATTACAAACTTATGACTGATTATAAAAATATTGAAGTGTGTGTAATGACTTTACTTGAATGTTGTAAAATTGAAAAACTCGACATTGCAATGTATGGGAATAAGATTTTAACAGATGTTGTAAATAATCTGAAAATACCATCCAGTGTATGCATATATGATGAACATGCAATAAGTTGCCTGGCCCCACCAGATAACTCAATTCAACTGCAAATTGATACTGTGAAGAAAGCAAAAAATAAAAAGAGAGAGCTATATATATCTCTTCTTACAAAACTTCAGAATCAGCTTATCGAGTTATTAAGACAGACTCCTGATAGTGATTGGAAGCGTATTTCTTTTATAATCAAATTTGTGACCTCCTTACAGTCTAATCTTCAAGTATCAAATAATAAAGAATTCCTTCTCATTTTATTCGAGAAAACGAAGTCCACAAATCCGCATATAATGCAACTAAGTATTAAATCTATCCTAAGAGTAATTAACAAGATATTCTCATTATCTGATTACGATTACAACATTTCCAAAGCTTCGGAGAGTACTTTTGATCCACATTTCTTTGAGAGGGTTGCTACTATTTCTGATGAATTTAACGATAACTTTAGAAATGAAATGAATAATTTTGATAAGCCAAGTTACTTTATTGATTCAAAAATGTATAATGGATGGATATGCTGGGGCAATGAGATGAGAGTTATGAAGCAAGGTACAATTGATCTCAAATTAAATGAATATGATTTCTCTATTTTGAGAACCTTTTCTGAATTGATGGATGTCGAATGGTTTAAACAATTAGTTATTCATTTCATACAAGAAAATGAGGCCAAAAATGTCATCTCAAGTGCTCATGTTTCCTTATTTTATCTCGTGATCTACTGTTGCACAAAATTAAACTCTAAAATAGAATTAGATGAAATATTAAAAATATGTGAGGATAATTATAAGCCTACTGATAAGGCAAGTATGGTATTGTCTTTAGAAATATTCTCTTCCTTGATATATGGTAGTAAATATTTTGATGAAGAAACGAATAAAAAATGTGAAGGATTCATTGAAACATTTATCAAAGATTGTCTAGAGAATGACTTAAATTCTGATGCCTTTAGTATATGGAGTACAGTTTGCTGGTGGTTACCTACGGTTTCTGATATAAGAAGAACTCCTGCTTTTTATAAAATCTTTTCTGACATTACCATCCTTAGAGAAGTCAACTCTGAAAGAATGACAGAGCAAACTCACAGGATTATTATGTACAAAAATATATTAACTAGTTTAGATTTTCGCTGCCCAAGTTTTAAAAAAGTTTTTGATTCTATGGTATTCGATCATCCTTATGATAACGTTCGTCAATCGATTGCAAAGCTATTGTCTACAATGATACAAAATTCTAGTAATTTATCTTTAAAGTCTACAGATGAACTCATTAAAAAAACAAATAACATTGATAGTAACGAAGAGATTGGGATTCCCATCAGGAAGATGCCTGAATTTATGGATAAATTCATAAGGAATCAATTCAAGGAAATTACGAAAGAACAACAAAATATTACTAATCTAACTCCACAACTTTTATTGAAGAGCAGATTTTATTACTTGACTTCTACTATGGTTTATTTACTTAGAGAAATATTAAGGGGTCCAAATAAAATCTTATTTGTACCTTATCTGATGAATGGCATTCTTCCGTTCCTAATTGAAATGATGAGACATAAAGATATGTGTAAACTAGCAAATATTAATCCAACGTTCCTATTTATCGGAATTGCATATCTACCTATCACAAACAAAAGTGTATTATCAGACATGATTGATATTCTATGTAGTAACAGGCTAATGCTTGATACATCGCTTCAAATACAATTGAAATTGAAATTGATCGAGCATTTTTACTCTTCCAATTTATTAAATTTTGGTAACGATAAGAAAAACCTTAATATTATATTGAATTATATTGCCAATGACTGTTTATTTAATGAAAAATTTGTTGAAGTTAGAATCGAAGCTTCTAAAGTCCTATCCGATATTATTCATAACTTAAGCCCTGATGATACAGTATTTCAGAATTTGATTAACAAATTCGATGCTATTTTAATCGATTATAACAAGGACTTTAGAGGTAAAAAGGTTAAAGAACGTAAAGAAATTTCCCAAAAGGATATAAGATTACATGGCAGCATTTTAGGTATCGGATCTTTTATATCGGCGTTCCCATATGCATTCCCTCTACCTAAATGGATCCCAGAACAATTGAGTTTATTATCATATTGGGCTAGAGTAACTGGATCTTCAGGAACTTCTGCAAAAGATATTATCGGTGATTTCAAAAAACTCAGAACAGATACTTGGGAGTTTGATAGAGCATCCTTTACAAATGAACAATTAGAAGATTTGGAAGGTGTTCTATGGAGGAGCTATTATGCATAAATCTGCACATCACCATATAAATAAGTATATATATATATCAGTTCACAATTGTAGTTACAAGAGTATGGATTCCACAACATCAAATAAATTTCTTAATAAGTTTTTTTTTAATTGTATCTCCTTCATCAAAATAAAATAACCAAATGCTAAAAACAGTTATTAAAAAATATACCTTCCATTGCTTCAACTAGAATCGATATTACAATGACTTCTGATACCAACTATGTAGTAATGTCGCAATGATTATCAAACCTCATTGCTCCATTTTATCACTTACAAAGGCAACAACTTCAGAACAATGCGTGTACCACGTGTGTTGTTGCTATCGATCGTACTTGATCATCAAGTTATTTGTATGTGGTGCTAGGATGTGCCCATATTAAAAATGATTCCAGATGAATAGTTGTTGCACCAAAATCTATCGTCCACTTAACCAAACGAACTTATCTTAACTAAAAATGTTCAAGGAAGGTGAATATATTAACATTATATAAGATAGGTTGTTAATTTATATGATCTTTTTATTTTATTATTTTTTTAACTCTTTTTTTATAGCTTTTATTTCAAAGTGAATAGTTACTTGCATTACAATTATCTTTTTGCATCCTTTTTTTCCCCCAACTTTCAATATATATATATAAACTGTAAATATATTCTGAAGTTGTACCGATTATATTTCAAGACTAGTCTCAAAAGCTTATAATTATTGACAAATTATTTGGCTCTTTATTGTTGCAATTATATTTAGAGTTCAGTTACGAAATTGTTAAATATTTGTGATTTAACTTATCATCAAATTATAATATAAAAACCATACGACTTTTATATTTTGAAGATGTTGTTTGGTATGAAATTGGCCACGGGCATTTACGAACCCTGGAAAGAATATTATCTTGATTATGATAAGTTGAAGGAGCTCTTGAAGGAATCAGAATTTTCTAATACAACTGATAAACATAATAGCAACACATTTTCTGGGAATTCAAAGTTAGTCTGGTCAGATGACGATGAATCAAGGTTCGTTGAACTTTTGGATGGAGAATTAGAGAAAGTTTACTCTTTTCAAGCTGAAAAGTATAATATTTTACTAGACAGATTGAATCGATTAGAAGATAAGTTGTCGGATAGCTTAGCAAAATCTGCAAAAGATTCATCAATTAATTTCGAAGAATTTAAGAATAATTTAGAGATTATATTATTAGAGGCAAATGGACTTGATAATTTTACAAGATTGAACTATACAGGATTTATCAAGATAGTCAAAAAACATGATAAACTGCATCCACAATTTGCTTCTGTAAAATCGTTGTTGGAGGTCAGATTGAAAAAATTACCGTTGCATTCAGAGGAATACTCCCCCTTGTTATATCAGATTTCTTATTTGTATAACATTATTAGAAATTCCACTACTAATAACATGATATCTAATAGTATCTCTTTGAATTCTCTTTCAAAGTCTGTGATCAACGAAAATAATATTAGCAATTCCTTTGTTGACGAAGAAAGTTTTGTTTTCAAATCGTTAAAATTCTGGATCCACAAAGATAATTTAATGGAAGTTAAAACAAGGATATTAAGACATCTACCTGTCCTTTTATATGCTGCAGCTCCAACAGAAAACGATGACATGACACATTCTATGGAGAATGATGTTATATTAAGCGATAATATCATGAACACATCATCTACTAAAAGTGACTCGACAACAAACTTAGATAATAAAATTTTTGCAAACAGAGGTAGCGGTACAGATCGTGAAGGCAGTAAGAGATATGGCTATGATCCTGTCATTAATACCTTATATTTTGACAACGAAAATTTCGAATTGTATCATGATAAATTAGTAAGAACAAAAGATGCCCCAACACTGAGATTAAGATGGGTTGGTCACCTTTATGAAAACCCTGATATATTTTTGGAAAAGAGAATTGTCTCTACTTCGAAACCTGTCAGTGCCGGAGATGAAAATAGTAATTTAAATGAAATGATCGATTTTAAAGAGTTAAGAATCAAATTAAAGGAAAAGTATATCAATGATTTCATATTCAATGAAGGATTAAAATATAAAGAACAGACTTTGAAAAACTTAGAAAAGATAAGAGCCAATCCTGAACTGTTTTCTGAAAATAAAAAAAACATCGATACTTTGCAAAAGTTTATTGTCGAGAATGATTTACAACCTGTACTAAGAACTAGATACACCCGAACTGCATTTCAAATACCTGGTGATGATAGAGTCAGAGTAACCATTGATTCTGACATATTATATATTAGGGAGGATTCATTTGATAAATCAAGGCCAATTAGAGATTCTGATAGTTGGCATAGATTTGATATTGACGCAAATGTTGCGAACCCAATGAGATTTTTAAGAAAAGGTGAATATACTGATTTTCCTTTTGCAGTTATGGAAATTAAAATCAGAAGTGATAATTTTAAGAATTTAAGACAAACTCCAACTATGTCATCGTCCATGGTGTCAGGTAAAGGCAGTAAGAAACATTATAAATGGATTCATGAATTAACAAATTCTCATTTAGTAAAGGAAGTTCCTAAGTTTTCTAAATACAGCCAAGGTGTTGCGTCGCTCTTTGGAGATGATGATAAATTAGATATTTTACCATTTTGGTTACCTTCATTAGAAAATGATATTAAGAAGGATCCAAAAGAGGCCTATGAAGAAGAGATCATGAGAGAAGAAAAACAAAAGAAAATTCAAAAGAAATTAGATGAAATGCGTAAAGCGACAAATATGCATAATAAAGGTACTAATAAGAATGAAGATATTCAAGATACTGCTGCTCAGACTGCTCCCCAGAGCGCAATATCTAGTGGTCGAAATAATGAGGCAGATTTAGTTGGAAACGAATCATCAGATGAAGAGGATGACGAACAAAACATTAGGAGAGGTACGAAGTCCAAAAAATATAAAAATAGGAATAAGAAGGATTTAAATTTTTTGCAAGTATTATCTGGAAGAGATGCCAAACTCAATGGTTTTGATTCAGAAGATGAAGAAATCGAATTACCACCTGGTGTGATTAAACCAACTTCTCTTATTAAAAATGCAGGGCCCATTAAAGTTGAAGCAAAGGTTTGGCTAGCTAATGAGAGAACATTTAATAGATGGCTAAAGGTAACAACTCTGTTTAGTATCTTAACGTTTTCCATATATAACTCTGTTAAAAAAGCGGACTATCCTCATGTAGCAGACACATTAGCATATCTATATTTTGGTCTAACTCTTTTTTGTGGTGTATGGTCATATATTATCTATATTAAACGTTTGAATGTCATTAAGGAGAGAAGTGGAGATCATTTGGATGCACCATTGGGTCCTATTTTGGTTGCTGTGTTTTTATCACTTACTTTGATTGTTAATTTTGTATTATCGTTTAGAGCACAAGCAAGAAGACAATTGATAGATGATTCTTTGAGAGTTACAACTAATAGTATCAATAATAATTCATGGAAATTGCAAATAATCCAGAATTTTATATTCAGAGTTGTGGGAACAGCAGCCAGTTAGGACATTTCAAAATTGTATGTAATTTTGTGTGCATGTTATATATTCTAAAAGTAAGTTGTATATAAATCTTTTATGTTTAACAAGTGCTATCTTGGCAAGTCTGTAAAGGCATAATGAAAATACATGCCTTGTTAATCTTGACATGCGTTATGACATGATAGCGACTACGTCATCCGCGGAAAAAACCTTAAAACTAAAATATTATAAAGGAAATACTAGAAAGTGATAAATTATTTACTATGAGTAACTATTTGAACAGTGCAAAGAACAAGCAATCCGAGATAAAATATCACTGGATGTTGGATAATGAACAAGCACAATCATATGATACAAGATCAATCTAGCTTTAAACGACTTAAAATTGACGAAAATAAGAAAACCATACCACTGAAAAATGACAAGAGAGGGACATACCGTTATCAGAACGAGCGTATCAACTCCCAAAGAAGTGTGAGTTCAGGATTTATATCAAAGAAGAAAGATTCACAATTTCAGAATAATAACAGAAGAGTTCAATCACTAGATATAAAAAATGCAGCGAATGACGAAATAAAATCGATAAGAAGCTGGTTAGACTATTATAAATTGTTTGGAAATTTAACATCTAATATATGGAGCTTGTTTGCACGCTACGATAACAATAGTATTTTGCATGAATCTATTCATGACGGATTTTTAGATTCTGATCAGAATGATATACAAGTGGAGAAGACTGTTAACGCTTTTTTGAAGAATGATAAGAAATATAAAGATGGAAATGGAAGATTTAATTGGGACAAATGGCAGCCAGCTACTCTTCCCAATCTGAGTAGCAAATATAAACGATATTCAAATGATGAAGTTCCGATAAAGCAACCTTATGGGTCCACATTTTTACGCATGAAAAGAACAAGAGAATATTATACAAGTTCGCAGAAGAAACTATCTCGAAGATCACTCTTGTTGAACCAATCTGATGAAATTAGTTATTTAAGGATGATTTTCAATAACGATACTGATATCCCAAAGCTTTTGAAGAAAGAAAGAGAAAATCAATTATTGTTAATTAAAGAAGATAGATATATAAAATCTGAAATTAAGTCCTCGATACGTGAGTTGACTGACAAAATAAAACACATATGGCTTGATAGGAAAACTAAAACTAAAAATTCTACATTAGAAGCAACATCAGATGATCTGGTTTTTCTTAAAGAATTTAAAACTGAAAATGAGGTGAATGAATCAAAATTAAAGATTACTGACAATCTTAAATTCCAAATATATTTGTCAAATTATCTAACAGAAACGAATCTGACTAAACGATTCTCTAAGTATGAAAATCCTGAATACGATTATAAAAGGAAATTAAAAATTAAGTCATCAGTGAGTTTAATTCCAAAAGTATCTGCATATGACACTAATAAAATAAAGACCATATTAGAGGAAAAGTATGATAGAGTTTTATCTGATGGATTAATAGCTATAAATCTTAGGGACTTCAAAACCCTGGCAAATAACAGATGGATAAATGATACAATTATTGAGTTTTATATGATGAAGATTGAGTCAACTATTCCAAATGTAGTTGCGTTTAACTCATTTTTTTATGAGAATTTATTTAGCAAAGGTTACAATGGAGTTAGGCGATGGATGAAAAGGAAGAAGGTTAGTATTAGTCAATTGGATAAGATAATTGTACCAGTCAATTTACACCAGACACATTGGGTTCTAGCAGTAATTGACATGCAAAAGAAAAACATTTCATACGTTGACTCACTATCAAATGGACCGACTACAAATAGCTATAATATCCTGCAATCTCTTCAACAATATGTCATTGAAGAGAGTAACCAACAACTGGGAAAAGATTTTAAGTTAGTTTTTGAAAAGTCTCCTCAACAAATAAATAGTTATGATTGTGGTATTTATCTTTGTCTTAATTCAATCTATATGGTCAACGATCTACCGTTAACGTTTAGTCATACAGATGCCGTAAATATGAGGTTGCATCTGGGAACAATGATTCTAAATCCATGAATTATAGAAAAAAGCCTGCATTGGTATATAAAATAGATAATTTTAAAATTTGGTTAAAATACATAATTAAATATTTGTCTATTCTTTTAATATTCGAAACTACTCGCAATTTTTTTTTGGATATATTTCAGTGTATCTATATTCAATTCATCTTTATTGTTTGCCATTTCACTTAGAATATCAATTGTTGTATTAAGTTGTTTCATATGTTTTATTTTTCCCGAATATTATTTTTGTTATCAAACTTCTGATTGTTTTTTGCTTTCTGTCTTTCTTCAACAATCAATAATTCCTGAATTTGTTTAACCTTTAATAGCAAATCTTTGGGGTAATACGGTTTAATAAAGTAAAAAACAGTATTTTTGGTATCAACAATTTCAGTTGAAACTTTAAAAAGCATCTTTAAATTTTGATTTTCTTCCAATATTGTTTTCATTGACAAATGTGACACACTCATATTTTGTTGCAAAATGACAGCCAAATCATGGAAATGTGTCGATAGGAAAACGGTTGCTTTTGCTTTTAAAAGAAATTCAGAAATTGATAAAGAAATTATAAACCCATCCCCTATGCTTGAGCCTCTGCCAAGTTCATCTACTATTAATAATGTAGATTGAGTTAAATTATCTAAAAAATAGGCCATCTCTTTCATTTCAAAAGTAAATGTAGAACTTGTTATTTCAAGCGTGTCGTGACAGACACGAGCATGAAGTTTGTCATATAAAGGGAGACATGCTATATCTGCTGGTATCGGAGATCCCATTTGTGCCATTATACACAATAACGCAATTTGCTTCAAATATACTGATTTACCAGATTTATTACAACCAGTTATAACTTGCATCCTTGAAGTTAATGCAGTACTTGATATATCATTTGGAATAAATTGTTTTACAGTGTTTTCTAATATTGGATGACGAGATTCTACTAAATACAATTTGTCAGAAAAAGTTGGATAACAGTAATTCTTTCCTAGTGAATTAAAAGTAAATGTAGTTAATAAATCCAATAATGAAATTGCTTCAGAAACCATAAATAAAATAGCTATATATGCATCCATTTGGTTTAATAAACTATCAATAACATTTTCGCTTATGAGAGTAATTTCAGATTGAAGTTCACGAAGACGTAAATTTAACTTCATAATAGTTACAGTCGTGCACTCATAGTATTTTTTTTTATTGACAATATTGATTAAGGAGGGAGGGAAATTTTCCATAATTATATTGTTATCTTTTTTTATTTTGAGGAAAAAGCATCTGGTTGAATCATAACTATAATCTAATGCCAGCTCCAATTTTTCTGATTCAGCATCAATGTGTGACATTATTTCATCCACTGTATTCTTGTAAAGTTCACGAGACACAGCCAATAATCCATTAGTACCGCTCTTTATAGCATAAGTTCTTTGATTTTGTAATTCATATGGGGAAGTTGCCCATCTAGCATCTTCATTAATATAGGAATTGAATAATGTGAATAGTTCTGTCACTAATGGGTTTTCTAATATTTCTTTAATCTCATTTAATATTTTTGATTTTGGGACTAATTTTATTATTTCTGTCCTAAGAGTCAAGATTATTGAAATTGATTCCTTTAATGACAGTATGTAATTAATTTTTTGTTCAGGGGATATCGAGGATTTTTGATTTGATAATAATTTAGAAAAGAGTTTATCCAAATCCTGTAGTTTTTTCAGACTGTTTCTAATTTCTGACAATGAATCGGTATTCTTTTCAAATTCTTGTACTACTTTTAATCTCATTTCAATATTATCCTTATCTGTAAGTGGCTGTAAAATATTATTTCTTAACGTTCTCTGACCCATTTTTGTACAGGTATTGTCAAGAAACTTGAATAAACTGAGACCATTTTTGTCAAATTTATTCTCAGTTAATTCTAACCCCACTATTGTTTTTGAATCTATCAACATTGTGTTATTAATTGTCTCATATTTAACTCTATATTTATCAAAATTATTGAAATTATTAGACCCATTTTTCAAGATCTTTTGATTATAATACTTTACTGATGCAGAAACTGCACTCAAAGAGTAACTTTTTTCTAATAATTCAGCTTTTTCATTCAAATATTTGTCATAGTTTATGGAACTTCTTTCTAAAATATCTGAACCTTCTTTAGGATTAAAAAATTTAGTTGGTGCCTCCAGAATATTTACAGAATTATTAATATTAAACTTAATTATGGTAGCTAGTTTTGACATCTTTGGTGACAACGAATAGCTCGGTAACAAAATATCTGTGGGTTCATATAACTGAATTTTATTGACTGTTCTGATATATATTTGAGAATCCAAATAATCAGATAAAATCATTTCACCTGTATTATAATTGACTAAACATGTACCAACTCTAGTATTTAAATCTGTTGGTGTCTCAAATATGGTTAAAAATATCTTTTCATTATTTTTATTTAAGTGTCCCGTTTGGCATCTTTTACTACGTGTTCGTGTGATCCTTAAGTTTTGCTTATTTTTTGTTGTAATATTATTTCGAGAAACAACCACTAAAGAATCCTTCAATAAACTAGTATAAACACCTCTATTTTTCTTTGAAGTCACCTTAGATTGGACCTGATTTCTACTTGAGATGTTAGCCGCCGATCTAGAATTATTAAAAATTTTTGCATTAATGAAACTTGAAATGTTAGCTGAAGACATTTAGAGTAATCAATTGAATAGTTAGTTATTATGTCTATTTTCTTGATGCTAGGTTAAAGTTTTACTTATTGTCGTAAAGTGCTTGTAGATATCCTGTTTTATATCCTTATCTTTCTTAAAATTTCTATTAATTTTTAAACCTCCGCGCTAAGAAAAAATATAATTAACGACCCCACTGAGGATTGAACTCAGGATCTTGCGATTAACAGTCGCACGCCTTAACCAGCTTGGCCATGGAGTCTATTAATTGTTACTGGTAATTTTAAACAATTCCTCCCAACATAAATTATATTAAACTTAAAACAGAATATGAAATATGTGTATCTGTTGGAAATGTCACTGGACGTATAAGTGTGTCAGAATTATTGTAGTGTATGTGACAGAACTAAGAGTTTATGACACTTTGAGTCCAGAACTAATAGATCACTTACTAATGGAAAGAAGGTCTAGAACAATCTTTCAAGTGGTAGGTGAAAATTTCTCACTACAATGTAAATGGCTACGTGATAAACACAGATGTACAATACAGCACTAAAGAGCCTAGGAGGATGAATGAACAC
Source organism: Tetrapisispora phaffii CBS 4417 (assembly GCF_000236905.1). NCBI lineage: Eukaryota > Fungi > Ascomycota > Saccharomycetes > Saccharomycetales > Saccharomycetaceae > Tetrapisispora > Tetrapisispora phaffii. Next base: position 118,839 of record NC_016523.1, read on the forward strand.
GTACGCATGTTCATTCAACTGTCAGATTAACTCATATATAAGGAGGGCATCTAACTCTATATAGAATAGTTTAATTACACTAATAAAAGATCAATCGATTATTTAACTATAAAGAAGATGGACTATACTAGAGCAACTGAAGTGGCTAATGACACTAACTTAGTTGTTGGAACTACCCAACATAAGCTTGTTACTCCACAAAGTGAATATACGATACCAGATATTACCTCTTTAGGAGATTATTGTTGCATACCTGAAACAATAGTCCCTGCAAGAATGTAATAGCAAAATTTCTAATGCATAAATAGTACTGTAGAACCATCAGTCTGCCGTACGTGTTCAACTCGACGACGTCGTCTCGTTGGACAGAATGGTAGATTGAAATATTATGTATATATAAACCCCGGTAATCTATAGTTAACAATTGATTGATCCAGATCCGAGACACCAGAAAGATTAATCTGAATATATAGTATATAATATAACAAATTTTAATATATTAAAACCATGAATTCAACTACTGAGCACTGCAAGTGTCAGGAATCTCGGATTTTATAACAGAAGTTATGTGATATATGATCCCTTAGTTGTAAAGACAAATTGCAAGTAGTAGAGTTGATCGAGGTTCGAGATTAATAAACGATCGTGTAGTTAATCCAGTCTATCTATCGTTTCACTCGTACAATCTACCAGTCGCTTGACCCGTTCATTAACATGTCGTTTAATAAATGAATTTAAATAAGCTGACATATAAAAAAAACAGAATATGACGATACTTAAGTCTCAAATGCAATAGTGTATAATAGTATTGTAATAGTATTTGCTATTTGTAGTTTATGAAATAAGAGAACTAATCAGGTTAAATACTATAATCCATACCTATTAATTATGAACACTAACGAACAACTTAACCACCCAGTCAACGTCAATAACAATGAATCAGTCACTGTTCCAACGCTTGTTTCTCCACAGTAATTGTAATGGAAGTTCTAGAATTTTTGCCACATTGTTGATGTCACATAAAAATAACTTACTCGAGGAATTTGGCATATAAAATAAGTAGGCATCTACAGAACTTAAGGTACAATTCATATATATATGTAGTAGTGAATAGTTTATGTAATGAATGACAATGTAAAAAATTCAAGTGGCTATGGTTAACCTAAGCATCTAAGGCGATGCTATTATCTACAGTAATATTGTTATTTAAGTCGGACATACTTTAGTAATCGATCAACTCCCTAGATGTAATCTATATAGGAATATATAATATATGTAACCAATAAAGCAAAGAAATTGCTTGTCTTATATACCTGTAACTTTCGTAGAGGTCAATTCACTGCACTACAATATTCTAATTAGAACTCATATAGATCTTAATTCTTTGAAAATATTTGTTTACGTTGAGTATTACACCATTTCCTAAACTGCAGATGGTCACTTTTTCAATTAGTACATTCTCATTTAATTATATGTTCATTATATGGTACTATTTCTACATATTTCAAATTATAACAATTCAAGGCTTAGATAACTTTAAAATTTAGTCCTTTTATATGTCAAGTTGAAGGGTTCCTGACACGTCCATTTAATAATTCGATGACACATCGATTGAATTAACTTACTGATATGTCCATCGAGTTAATTAAGGAAATATTGAGTGAAATTATTTATTAACACATCAATGAACTTGAACTTCTATTGATCTTACTAATTCATTTTATCGTTACAGCCAAAATTGCAGATACTTTAAACTTCTCGTTTGAAATATCTGATGCCTGGCATTATTAATATATTGTAAATATAGTGCATACCATAACAACTTCGATGAATAAGTCTCTTTATATACATATGTGAAGAGCTGCTTTGGGATTAAACTATTTACCAGCTGAACTCCTTGAATTAATAAATGAACATAATGTTGTTATGTATTCAAATACGATCAACATTAGTTCTACTTTTGAACGTAGTGATACTAATCATTTCAGCATGCTGTATATAAATGACATAATCTATTACATTGAATTTCTGATAATTTGTTGGATTGGATTGACAAACATATTAGAATAAAATGCTAGCCATACTGATTCAATCATTTGGTAAATTCGTATATATAAACGGCATTTACTTTATTTTGGTGTGTGTACAGGTACATTAACAAAACTACCAATCTATTATTTAACTATTAAAATGACGGACAACTGTAAAGCGATTAAAGTTACCAATGATATTATCTTGCATGTTAACGGTCGTCCAAATAAGTTTGATTTCCCATCAATGTACATAAATATATCAGGAATTTAGCAATCTATTGAAATAAATTGGCAAATAAAGAAAATAGAATTTCAACGATAGTTAAGTCTTAGTATAATACCATAGTATAATTATACGTTAATGGTGTGTGTTTGTTTGCAGTTTGTGTAATAAAAGACCGATCAGAATACACACGATAGTCCACGCCTAAAATATTATAAGAAACCGCATACAATTCACCACAGCAGTTAACGTAAAGAATGTTCATATACTCGCTGTCTTTAAAACTTGATTCCCTAAGTAATAATAAGAGAAGTTCAGGACTTATCAGCACAATATTGATTAAGAAATAAAATGTTTTCATCAGTGAAAACGGTTATATAAATGGAGAAGGTTTTCTGTACTACTTATGTTATCTTTTAAAAATTTTGGTAGTACTGTCTATCTTGCATTAAAAGTAAAAGCATTCACATTATATAATATAATTTGATCCAATGATGAAGAGGAACATAGCTATGGATGACTTTGTTGTTGAAACGATGACTAGTGTATGGATAGAAGCAAGTAATAACTTAAGCTTAAATGTTAAAAAAGAGAGCCCTGTAGGGGGATCGAACCCCTAACCTTGTGATTAAGAGTCACACGCGCTACCGATTGCGCCAACAAGGCCTAACAATTCTATTGTTTAAGATATCAAGTTAAATGACGTCATTAATTGAAACAGACATAATATTATCGAGAAACGCTAACAAGAATAAAATGCCAGGATTCTGTGGAGAAACAAGCTTATGTTGGGTAGTTCCAACATCTAAGTTAGTGTCATTAGCCACTTCAGTTGCTCTAGTATAGTCCATCTTCTTTATAGTTAAATATCGATTGATCTTTTATTAGTGTAATTAAACTATTCTATATAGAGTTAGATGCCCTCCTTATATATGAGTTAATCTGACAGTTGAATGAACATGTGTACGTGTTCATTCATCCTCCTAGGCTCTTTAGTGCTGTATTGTACATCTGTGTTTATCACGTAGCCATTTACATTGTAGTGAAAAGTTTTCACCTACCATTTGGAAGACTGTTCTAGACCTTCTTTCCATTAGTAAGTGATCAATTGGTTCTGGACTCAAAGTGTCGTAAACACTTAGTTCTGTCACATACACTACAATAATTCTGACAGATTCTTAGATTTATAACAGAAGTTATGGTATTTAAGATCCATTTAGTCCTTATTGGAAATGTCACTGGTCGTATAAGTGAATATACGATACCAGATATTAACTCTTTAGAATATTATTGTTGCATACCTGAAACAATAGTCCCTGCAAGAATGTAATAGCAAAATTTCTAATGCATAAATAGTACTGTAGAACCATCAGTCTGCCGTACGTGTTCAACTCGACGACGTCGTCTCGTTGGACAGAATGGTAGATTGAAATATTATGTATATATAAACCCCGGTAATCTATAGTTAACAATTGATTGATCCAGGTCCAAGACACCGGAGGGATTAATCTGAATATCTATTCTAATAAGACACTAATTTAATGTATTAAAGCAATAAATCTATTAAGCACAATGCTTTTCACACGAACTGATAGCTCCAGAATTTGATGTTATTTCTTAGAATTCTCTAATAGAGTGAATAAGCCTGCACAAACTAGTAAATAAGATGTGATGTGACGGTTAGCTAATTAATGATGAGACAAAATGTTTCTAGTCTCATGGAACCATAACTATGAACTAACTTTGCACAATTATTATTGTAATCTCATTTATGTGTAAAACTTAATAATGGTGTGTTTGTGTATTTTGATAAACACTTTCATTCTGTTAATCCAATCACTTAAACAGCACGCCTGAACTCACGGACATTGCCCTTATCTCTTTACGAAAGAGACCATGCCAGTAGATAAAGCATTATTAGTCACCTCCTTGACTTGGTTGGTTTTCCGCACGCACAAAAGAGTGGCTGTGCATAATCACCGATATGGTTGCTTGTCATCAGTCAATCACGATAGACTTAATGCCTCAATATCAATGTTCTTGTTCAGCAAAAGTAGCAAATATTATATAGTTTCACCTCATCGCACCTCTTCTCATCTCATCCCATGTTTCATTAAACATATCTCCGTCGTTCTCCAACGGCAATGAGTGAGGCACCGCTACTACGGCCGCTTCCTTGGGACAAGCGAAGCGAAGCAAAGAAGGCCCTGAGCGTTCGGGTAACTGAAGTAACTGAAGCACACGCAACAAGTATGTGGGCTGTGTAGCGTGTGTCTGTGCATCTGTGCATGAGAGAGAGCATCGAAAAAGTAATTAATTTGGAAAATTGGAAATAAGCAAAATAAGCAAAATAAGCAAAAAACAATTCTCTGATATCGAAAAAACACAATAGATAATAACAATAGACTGTAATTTGAACTCTATATTAGTACAGTGCAATTGTTGTTTTAGGTTCAATCCGAAAAGGTCAGTAGGTTTTATTTAATGCTGATACAGTGATTGAAGTTTCAAACTACTGTCATTCAGGTCTATTTGTGCTTTTTGTTCTTTTTGGTTCAGTTGAAGGTATAGATATATACTTTATATTTATACTGGTGTCGGATTTAGGGATTGGAAGTGTTTAGGAAGTCCCCAAATCTATATTTTGGCACTTTGAGAAGGAAAAGGGAAAGAGAGACAAACACTCGTTTTTACTAGTTGATTTCTGTTCACTAAAATATTAAGAGATGAGTGACAACCCGTTTGAGAACCAAACGGTAGGCAGCAATTTGGGAACCGGATCTAATGATAATCTGTTGTCAAATTCAGATATATTTACCGAGTCCAATCCATCGTTGGTCTATTGCACAATGTCGATCCAAGAGACAATGGAAAAGTTAAACACTAATGGTACTACAGGTTTAGATTCGATTGAGGAAGTTAGTCGTAGAAAGATTGAGTATGGTCCAAATGAAATTGTGGCAGAGGATGATGAAAGCTTATTCAAAAAATTTTTCATGAATTTCGTTGAGGATCCATTGATTTTATTATTGATAGGTTCTGCAGTGATTTCCTTTATTATGGGCAATATTGATGATGCCTTGAGTATCACAATGGCTATTGTCATTGTCGTTACTGTTGGTTTTGTTCAAGAATATCGTTCCGAAAAATCTATAGAGGCTTTGAATAAATTAGTACCTGCTGAGTGCCATTTAATTAGAGGTGGTCAGAATTCAAAGATTTTGGCTTCAGGTTTAGTTCCAGGTGATTTAGTTCATTTCAAAATCGGTGATAGAATCCCAGCTGATTTAAGAATCATAGAACAAGTCGATTTATCCATTGATGAAAGTAACTTAACAGGTGAAAATGAGCCTGTTCATAAATCAGCAAAACATGTCAACAAAGACAGTTTTAACGATCAACCAAACTGTTTCGTGCCAATCTCAAATAGAAATTCAATCGCGTTTATGGGCACTCTAGTGAGAGAAGGTCATGGTAAAGGTATTGTAATTGGTACTGGTGCTAATACATCCTTTGGGGCAGTCTGTGAAATGATGAGTAATATCGAAAAGCCAAAGACTCCATTACAATTGGCAATGGATAAACTAGGTAAAGATTTATCTTTCATGAGTTTTATTGTCATCGGTATCATTTGTTTGATCGGTGTTATCCAAGGTAGATCGTGGTTAGAAATGTTCCAAATTTCGGTGTCTTTAGCTGTTGCAGCTATTCCTGAGGGTTTACCAATTATAGTCACTGTCACTTTAGCTCTTGGTGTCTTAAGAATGGCTAAACGTAAGGCTATTATCAGAAGATTACCAAGTGTTGAAACTTTAGGTTCTGTTAACATCATTTGCTCAGATAAAACTGGTACTTTAACTTCAAACCATATGACAGTCTCGAAGCTTTGGTGTTTAGGAAGTATGTCAAATAAATCAAACATTTTATCTTTGGAAAAAAATAAAGACGGCAACTTGAAGAACTATCTAACGGAAGATTTGAAAGCTACTTTAAAGGTCGCTAATATTTGTAATAATGCTTCATTTTCTCAGGAACACGGTGCATTTTTAGGTAACCCAACAGATATTGCACTAGTTGAACAATTATCTAAGTTTGAGTTAACTGATATGAGATCGTCAATTAAAAAAACCAGTGAACTCGCCTTCAATTCAAAGAGGAAATATATGGCCGTCAAAGCCAAAAATAATGAAGATAAATCTACCATATTTGTAAAAGGTGCATACGAAAAGGTTTTGGATCATTCTACTCACTACTTATCAAAAGCAGGTAAAATTGAAAAATTAACCCCAGCTATGAAAGATACCATTATTGAATGTGCTAATACTTTGGCTTCCGAAGGTTTACGTGTATTATCTTTTGCAAGTATAGAAGTATCAAACGCATCAACTCCAGTTACAGAAGCAGACATTAAAGATTTGGTATTTTTTGGTTTAATCGGTATGAACGATCCTCCAAGACCAACAGTTAAGCCAGCTATTGAGCAATTATTGCAAGGTGGTGTTCATGTCATTATGATCACCGGTGACTCTGAAAATACTGCTCTAAGTATTGCCGAAGAAATAGGTATACCGATCATTAGTCCAGAGGTATCTATCTTAACTGGTGACAAGTTGAATGACATGAACGATGACGAATTAGCTAGTGTTATTGATCGTGTTAATATTTTTGCTCGTGCAACTCCTGAACATAAATTGAATATTATTCGTGCATTAAGAAAAAGAGGTGATATTGTGGCTATGACTGGTGATGGTGTTAATGATGCACCAGCATTAAAATTGGCTGATATCGGTATTGCTATGGGTAATATGGGTACTGATGTTGCTAAGGAAGCATCTGATATGGTTTTAACTGATGATGACTTTAGTACTATTTTAACTGCTATTGAAGAAGGTAAAGGTATCTTTAACAATATTCAAAATTTCTTGACTTTCCAATTGTCTACTTCTATCGCTGCATTGTCATTGATTGCCTTATCCACTGCTTTCAAACTGCCAAATCCATTGAATGCTATGCAAATCTTATGGATTAACATATTGATGGATGGTCCTCCAGCCCAATCATTAGGTGTTGAACCTGTCGATAATGAAGTTATGAAAAAACCACCAAGAAAGCGTACAGACAAGATTCTTACTGATGACGTTTTAAAACGTTTATTAACCACTGCTGTTTTCATAATTTTTGGTACTGTTTACGTGTTTATTAAAGAAATGGCTGAAGATGGGCAAGTTACTTCTAGAGATACAACGATGACATTCACTTGTTTTGTTTTTTTTGATCTTTTCAACGCTTTAGCTTGTAGACACTCCACTAAGTCTATTTTTGAACTTGGCTTTTTCAGTAACAAAATGTTCAATATTGCTGTCGGTCTGTCATTGTTGGGTCAAATGTGTGCCATTTATGTTCCATTCTTTCAAAGTATCTTTAAAACAGAAAGCTTATCAATTGGTGATTTAGCTTTCTTATTGTGTATTAGTTGTACTGTATTCATAGGTGATGAATGTAGAAAATATTTCTCCAGGAAGAGATCATCGAATGATCCATATTACTACTCAAATGTTTGATTATAGAAAAATGTATACCTTCATATTTTTCACTTTTTCAAAATGTTTGGACTCTATAATCATTCTATGATATTGCATATTTTTAACATTAAGCGTTAGGTACCCCTATAACTATCTAAATATATAATTGATATTCTAAAAGGATATACAATGCACTATTCGATTAAATAAATACTTTATTTCAAAGTAAATATAAATATTCTAATAATTTCATGTATTCATTATTATATAAATCTTTAAATATAATAATGATTCTCACCAGCAGCTTTCTTCAATCTATTCATAACAGCCAAGCCTTCTCTATCTTCTGTCATACCTTCTACTATTATTAAGTCTACTTTATCTAACTCATCAACTTCTCTTAATAGTGCAAATAGGTTCATTTGAATCTCTTCCCCATTCAGACCTAAAGTCTTCAAAATTATCTCTGGTTTATCTTTTAACTCAAGTTCATTCAAGTTAGTGAGTAAGTCTGATTTTTTCTTATTTAATTCTATTGATGTTAGTACAGCAACCTTCTTAATATTGTTTTTATTGCATTCATCTGCAATAAGTTCATTGATTTTTATGAAATATTTTGAGCTGTCTTGGCTTTTCTTTTCTGGTATTAGTAAGGCAACCGTTGCAGAAGGTGAATAATGTTTGTATTTCATCCCTGGCGTTCTAACGACTTCTCCCTTCGCTAATGTTTTCCTATTCTCTATTTTACAATCAGTCCATTCTGAACCACCTAATTCTACAATTTGCTCATATGTAAAACCACCTGGTCTTAATAGCAAAGGAGGTGTGGATAGACCGTCAACCACTGTGCTTTCTACACCAACACTACACGGCCCGCCATCCAAAATCAGTGGAAGTTTAGTATTTAAATCATGATAAACATGTTCAGCCAATGTCGGGGAAGGCCTGGTTGATGCATTTGCAGATGGAGCCGCAATAGGTGTATCACTCAAAGCAATAAGGGCCCTTGCTATTGGGTTCGATGGGATACGAACAGCAAAAGTTGGTTGGCCCACAGTTGTCAATTCAGACAATGTATTATCGTTTTTGTCAGGAACAGGAAGAAGGATCGTCAATGGACCTGGCCATAACTTTGAAATCAAAGAATGGTATGATAATGGAATATGTTGATATGTATCTTGTAATTGAGATTCAGATTGTTTATTGTTGTATATTTTTCTGTTAAGTTGGTCGATTGACGATATGTGAGTTATTAGTGGATTGTCGCTAGGTCTATTTTTCGCTTTATATATATTTGATACCGATTTATCATTCAATGCAGAACCACCTAGACCATATACAGTTTCAGTTGGGAAAGCAACATTATCGTCTGTGTCCTTGATAATCCTGGCAGCCTCTAGAAGTGCTTCTCTTGTAGCAGGGTCAGTTATTTCAGGTAATGAGCCATCTATGTGTGCGGTTGGTGAAAATTTAATGGAGGAGGGATCAACTTTCAAAATTCTTGTATGGTAAGACATAATTAATTGGAGTGATTTCTTTATTTTCATATATGGTTTTCAACCTCTTAAACAAGTAATCAGAATAGTTAGTTTTCGTTGTTTTCTTGTGTAATTGTAAATGATAGTAAAACAAAAAGAAATTACAATTAATGAAATACACCTCTTAACTAGTGAGAACCTGTAAATATATGTATGTATGTATGTAGATGAATATGAATATCTTATAATACTTTCAATGATAACATAATAGTATTAGTCAATGCAATGTTCGAGACCCGATGAGCTATTGATAATTTTTCAATTTCCACTCTGATTGATAATTGCCAAAAAATAGACGGGTCTGAAAAATTTAAATTGAGAAAAGCTTTTTGACCTTTTACAATGTTAGCTGAAAGTCGTCTAGTTTTTCTTGCCTTTCTGTTTTGAACTATCTGAAAGAAACCTAGTTGGTTTAGTCAGTGATTTAACGATGTGGTCAGCAATCCACGCCAGACAGACGGTCAAATAGAAAGAACGATAAAAACACTAACGCAGTTGCTAAGGGACTTCACGCCAAGATCAGATAATTGGGACGGCTACCTACCACAGCTAGAATTTGTTTATAATTTGACCCCAAACAGAACCCTGAAGATGTCACCTTATGAAATGTCCCAAACCAACCACTGCTGAACACCACCCAGAAATTAGATGCTAGACATTTCGGCACTGTATATTTTATGAAACATCTGAAAGCACTAACATAAAGGTCTACAGAATACCTTGAAGCCGGTCAACTCAGAATGAAGTATGACAACAATCCGAAGAGAATGCAAGTGACGTTTGAAGTTAATGAATTCGTACTAGTACAAGAGAGACAAGCTTTATCTGAAATATGCAAAGGAATAAAAAGATCCATCAAACGCGCTTCCCCATCCGATGATAGTGACCCTACTATAATATCTAGTTTAGAGTAAGCGTTACTCAATCAGATCTCAGATCACAACAGTTTTACTGTAGTACCCATAATACAGTACTTTCTGTAATAGTATCTCGGTTAGTATTACTTAATATAAACAGGGTCTTGGGACGAGTGTTTGTATAACTTGGCGATATTAATATAAGTGCTTGGAATAACTTATTATTAATCTAAGGTTTTATTATAATAGATATGAAATAACTTATAAATCAACTAATCTCTCCTCGTCTCTCCTTGCCAAATGCTCGAAACCAACATGATATTAAAGTATAAAATATAGTGCTATTTAATACTTTTAGTTTCCATGTTCTTGACGTCGTCCTCTTTCTCTAATTATTAGGAACTCAGTCAGTATAATTGCGTAAAGCCAGTTGGGTGTCTGTAGCAACGTCATGTTTCAGATTTTATAATTTATTTCCCGATTCAAAATCTAGTTAACCTGGCAAAGTTATTGTTGGAAATGAGACTGGTCGTATAAGTGACTATACGATACCAGATATTACCTCTATACGAGACTATTGTTATAAAACTGAAACAATAAGTCCTCACGAGAATGTAATAGCAGAATTTCTAATGCATAAATAGTACTGTAGAACCATCAGCCTGCCGTACGTGTTCAACTCGACGACGTCGTCTCGAGTGAACAGAACGGTAGATTGAAATATGATGTATATATAAACTCCGGTAATCAATAGCTAAATAATTCATTGATCCAGGTCCAAGAGACCAGAGAGATTAATTTAGATATAAAGTATATAATCTAACAACATTTTAATATATTAAAGCAATGAACACAACTATTGAGCAGTTATTTGCTTCTTTGTAGAGTTTCTCAGTAAGATTATGTCCATATTCGAATTAGTGATATATTTTACCTGGTATCGCTGTGGTTTTAGAAATAATTGGCGCAAGTGGTTTAGTGGTAAAATCCAACGTTGCCATCGTTGGGCCCCCGGTTCGATTCCGGGCTTGCGCATTTTTTTGTCGGAAAAGACATATAACTTGAGAAATTACTTTTTGATACTCTACATTTTCGAATGAATTGGTTAAGTAACAGATCATAAATCAAAATTTATTTCCATCTATATTAGTCATTATGTATATTGATTATACCTGTATTTATGATAGTCACATGGTCGTTAAAGTATGTTGTTTGCATTAAGTTCATTAAAAGTATAGGAATTACAATAAAATAATTTCTATCTTGGTCATTGTTTGAATAAATCGTCGACAATCAAATTGTATATATTTTGATCTGATGGTTGTAACTTAGTTCCCGTGGTTGACATTTTTTTAATAACTTTATTGAACGCACCAATGTCTGCTCTTGTGAAACCTTTTGGAAATTGACAGCAATTACTGTTTTCCAAGTCATTTGATTTTTTTGAGTTTGATTTCTTATTGCAATGAGAACAAGGTTTAAACAATATGATTTTGTCTAGATGTTTAACTAGGTAAAGCTCGTTGGTTAAGAGTTCGTTTTGGTCTATCTGTGCCAAACTCTGTTTCAAAGCTGCAGTTGTTGCATCGATATGGTTTATTGACTGAAAGAACTTCAATTCATCCAGTGTAATGAAATGATGTAAATTTTTTGTGAATAAATTCAATACCGCATTATTCTGAAAGACGATATCAATAGTGGCATTGCATTTAATTTTCTTCGAACGGCAATTATCGCAACTTGGTCCGATTCTTTGTCTTCTAGTAAATGCTTTTGCCTTACTGTTACTGCTCTTGTTGTCATAATTTTCATCCCTTGTGCCAACGGGTGAAACCGGCTGCTGCAGAAATGGTTGTGGAGATGCGGAAGGAGACGGGAATTGCAGTTTTCTCTCGACGTCAGCATTTTTTTTCCCAATTTTATATTGTCTGTCCGTTTTATTTGCCGTATTCAAATAAAACAGCGGCTTGTGCTCGCTGGATGATGAGTCGACTGCAATAGCAGCAAATTTATACAAATTAGTGTGGTCTAAATTCAAAGTACGCAAATTTTTTGCATCATTATATAGATTAGGTAACAGCAAAGGAGGTAGTAAGTTATTTTTGTTAGATAAAATGATGCTGGAGCTGCACATAGCGACTGTGATATGTGTTGATGATGTGGACATTGAAGCGCAGAGATGAAAAGAGACGATAAGAAGAATATAGCCATGAGACAGAGAGAGATCTAATATGAAAGAATGAGATCCGAGTGAACGTGGGCTCTTATATATAAGAGAATAGAAACAAGTACGTGTCAGAGATTCTAGAGAAACAATGTGATGTATCGAGTAACGGGATCTTGTCAGTGAACGGGACGCAATAGCAGCAACATAACGTTGCGAAACACAACACAGTGTGTGCATCAGTATATATACACATACACATACTGATCGTATCGACTGCGCCGAAGAAAGTTTTGCAACGGACGACAATTGACGGATCCTTCAATAGCGGCAGCATCAAAATAGAATCTGGAGAACGAGCAGTTGCAGCCGGACGGAGTGTTAGAAGATGTCATTAGCGGGGGCGGGTGGTGGTGGTGGTGGAAAGCACGAAGGGCCCCACGGATGTGCTGCTGCACAACTGCGGTGTATGCGGGGAACGCAAATGCGAGTTGTGCGCGGGGTCGCAGTTGTCCGAGAAACATACAAGTGTGTGCACAATACAGGCGTGGGCGCGAGAGACAGATTCGCAGTGTTGGCAACTAGCAGCGTGCGCGCGTACCCTGTTTCTTGCGGGGGGTATGGGATTTCGCGCGCGCGCGCTGTCGGTCGCTCGTTTGTTTTTCTTTGTTGCGACCAATTCAGTGTCCCGACCGAATCGGACGGGATTCGTGCGAAACCGCCGTCAACGAACAACAACAGTATTTGCAGCCTGTGTTTCGACACACATAACATCACGCTACGTCCTATTACATGTGCATTCTGCAAAACCTCGTACAAGCGTACACCGGCAAACGGGCTCGGATTATCATGCCTCTCGTTCCGTGTCCACCACCGCTGCTGCTTTACAAACTGTCTGGCCCAAAACTCATAGGCAACAGTTCGCTGATATTGGTGGTTTTGTAATTATCCGCGGTGTGGCTAAACAAATATATGGGCACATCGTTTTCGGTGTCTGGAGTGAGAAACTCTCTTATGAACTGGCGGCAGATGCCGCAGGGGCTGATAAATCCTTCGGGATTATCTCCGATGATGCCAATGGCTAGCCAGTTTTTCGGATCTCGCGCGGCGGCAGCGTGTTCTTCTGAGGTCATTGCCTTCAACATCGCCGTTCGTTCAGCACAGATTGTATTGCCATAGCTTGCATTTTCAACATTAGCTCCAAGGACTTTTATGACGGTGTCGTGGTGGCCAGAGACACCGCCGCCATTCGGATCCCGGACTAGGAGGCAACAGCCTACTTTGAACTGCGAATACGGACTGTACGACAGTGTTCTTGCTTTGAGAGTGTTGGCTCTCAACATCTCCAATAACTGTTCGTTGCTTGACATTTCAGGTATATGCTGCTTGTGTGAACCGCTGGCAACCGTCTTCGCTCTCCCTTGAACTGCTCTCCCTTGAACTGCTCTCCCTTGAACTGCTCTCCCTTGAACTGCTCTCCCTTGAACTGCTCTTTCAAGACACGCACTGTCATCCCGTTTTTTTGCACTTGTTATATACGTGGTGCAAATGCATGCATGCGGTCTCGATCGGTTCTTAGAAAAAGCGTTGCTGTTTTGGCGAAAAATAGAAAACATGGTTTGTGTCTGTGTCTTATTTCCGTTCGCAATAAAATTGACTCCTCTCGAGGTTAGGTCACGTGCATGCAGTCGATGTTTTTACGTTTAGGGTTTCTATGCAGCCCTAAATTGAATAGTCGCGCACGTGACTGAAAACCGATCTGGTCTGTGTGTGGTCGTTTGTTTTTCGTGTCGTTTTTATTTACATAATTAGTAGTGGCGTTTTTTTTCTATGCTTTTGTATATATACCACCTTTCTCTCTCCACCACCTGTCACATACAAGGTAACGCAACATGCAGAAAATACATTAACACTTCTTATTTCAGTGTCTTGTTTCCACATGTATACTAGAGGCCAAGTTTGAACTAACGCACGCAAAACAACAACCCCCCTGTCGCTGTAACACAATGGCAAGAAGACTCCCTGACAGACCTCCAAATGGCATAGGATTCGGCTCCACTCCAAAATTGGTTCCAAGGCAATTAAATGTCGATGACGCCAGAAACGTGCTCTCGAAGCCATTCAAAGTCCCTTATAAAGTTAGCAAGCCCGCTGGAAGCACCTCTCGATCGCCAACTGTGCTTGCCAATACAAGAAGAGTATTGAGGGAAAGAAATAAGAACGTTTCCTACAAAGGTCTGGATGGTGACGGCGCAGAATTGAATTCCCTACAAAATATAGATGGCGTGGTAAATGAAAACGGTGAATTGATCAAAACACGACGTAAGGATGCCCTTAGTGCAAGAAGACTCGCTGAGGATCCAGAGAGGTTGAGTCGGATAGAACTGACTTTGAGAAAAACCTTTAACGTGCCAATTAAAGGCTATACGCAAAGACACAGTCTGCCGTTGACTTTGGGAACAAAGAGAAAGATCATCTCGGAACCAAGACCGTTGCATGATCCCTCTGACGAACTTGCTATTGTGCTATACGATCCATCTGTGGATGGGGATATGATTATCCAAGAAGACGCAGATCAAGTCGAATCAATAAGAGATATTGCAACAATGGGCAATAAAAAAGAACAAGAAAAGGAAAAAGAAAAACAGAAACAAATGGAAATAGAAAGATTAGCGCATCAACAAAAATTCTCACATCGCAGTGTCATGCCAAATGGTATAAGGAATAAACCGTTAACAGAATTGTTAAAGCACAATCTGACTTCGACTGATATGAATGAAAGTGCAAAAAAGTTTCCTAGTATTCCGGTGGTCTTAGATCCAATGCTAGTCAAGATTTTAAGGCCACATCAAGTTGAAGGTGTAAAATTTCTGTACCGTTGTGTAACAGGTCTAGTAATGAAGGATTATTTAGAGAAGGAAGCACTAGAAATGTTACCAGCTTCAATAGACGCTAATGACACATCAAGAATATCTGAAGTAAGTAATGAAGATCTTGAAATGAAGGATCAATCAAATTCAGAATCTAACGATTCAACTCCTAAAACAGGTACTCCGTCAGATACAACTCCATCTGAGAAAGAAACTCAAGATAATTCTAAAAATATTGGTGCATACGGTTGTATCATGGCGGATGAAATGGGTTTAGGTAAAACATTGCAATGTATTACGTTAATGTGGACACTGTTGAAACAAGGACCAAAGGGTAAAAGATTGATTGATAAGTGTATTATTGTCTGTCCGTCCTCGTTAGTTAATAATTGGGCAAATGAATTAATAAAATGGTTAGGACCTGGCACATTAACTCCCTTGGCCATCGACGGTAAAAAATCATCGTTAGCTAATGGTGGTAATGCAACAGTGTCGCAGGCTGTTAGGGGATGGGCTCAAGCAAGAGGCAGAAATATCGTAAAACCAGTGTTGATTATATCATATGAAACTCTTCGTAGAAATGTGGATCAATTGCAAGGTTGTAAAGTAGGTTTGATGTTGGCGGACGAGGGTCATAGACTAAAAAATGGTGAATCATTGACATTCACTGCTCTAAATAGTATCGACTGTCCAAGAAGAGTTATTTTGTCAGGTACACCGATTCAAAATGATTTATCCGAATATTTCTCATTATTAAATTTTTCTAATCCTGGATTATTAGGAACAAGATCAGAATTTAGAAGAAATTTTGAAATTCCAATTCTGAATGGGCGTGACTCAGAAGCTAGTGACGAAGATATCAAGAAAGGTGAACGCCAACTTCAAAAATTGTCTCATATCGTTTCCAAATTCATTATTAGACGTACCAACGATATTTTATCAAAATATTTACCATGTAAATACGAACATGTTATTTTTGTAAATTTAAAACCTTTTCAAAGAGATGTATACAAAAGTATTATTAAAACTAAAGAAGTTGCAGAAGCAGTGAAAAATTCCAAAAAGGGAGGTTCGATGATGTTGAGGTCGATCGGTTTATTGAAAAAGCTATGTAATCATCCGGATTTGATCAATTTAGAAGAGGAATTGGATAATTTAGATGACTCTTTGGTTATACCTGATGATTATAATATTTCTAATGCTGCAAAAAGTAGAGATGTTCGTATTGAATTTTCTGGTAAATTTGCAATTTTAGAAAGATTTTTACATAAAATCAACACAGAATCCAACGACAAAATTGTTTTAATTTCAAATTATACACAAACTTTAGATTTGATTGAAAAACTATGCAGGCGTAGACAATATGGTGTTTTACGATTAGATGGTACAATGAATATAAACAAAAGACAAAAATTGGTCGACAGATTTAATTCTCCCGATGAGCCGGAATTCATTTTCTTGTTAAGTTCTAAAGCAGGTGGATGTGGTATTAACTTAATAGGTGCTAACAGACTTATATTATTGGATCCTGATTGGAATCCAGCTTCTGATCAACAAGCTTTAGCGCGTGTATGGAGAGATGGTCAAAAGAAGGATTGTTTTATTTACAGATTTATTTCTACCGGTACTATTGAAGAAAAGGTGTTCCAAAGACAATCTATGAAAATGAGTTTAAGTTCTTGTGTGGTTGATGAAAAGGAAGATGTAGAGAGATTATTCAGTACTGATAATTTAAAACAATTATTTCAATTAAATGAAAAAACGATCTGTGATACTCATGAAACGTATGGTTGTAAACGTTGTGATCTTTCAGGTAAACAAAGATTAAAATCACCTACAATGTTGTATGGTGATGCAACATCTTGGAACCATTTAAATCATCAAGCATTAGAGAAAACTAACGATCATTTGTTGCGTAATGAATTCGGTTTTGATGACGTTAGTTATGCATTTCAATATATTTCCCATTAATTATTTTATAGAGTTTCAAATATAAGTAAACAAAAACTACCCATATTGTTATTGTTGTTGTTGTTGTATTATTATTATTATTATATTAGCATACATCGATATTTACATTCATATATATGTATATA